>NC_090762.1:22538335-22548982 GCF_036898095.1 Palaemon carinicauda
AGATGAAGGGATCTTTATATCAGATCCGTCATGAATGAAGAGGTTGACAATTGGAGGCGTTGGCTTTTGTGTCTTCGTTTACTGTTTGTTTGACTACCTGCCTGTTTGGAATTAATGTTCATTTGCTTGTATGTGTTGACGGTTTCTCTTCTCTTTATTTGTGTACATGACTGTAAAAACGTCCTATTACTCGAATTTCTCTTCTCTGTAAATAGCAAATTTCATGTACTTGTTTACCGAATATCTTCATTTTACAATTCTGTTTATTTCTTGGTGAGATTATAATCTGCTTTTCCCGAAGTTATTGCCTTCCTAAAACAACCTAAAATCAGATGATTCATGCAACGCATCCGGGCACGTAAACCCCCCCCCCCCCTCCTGGTTCCTACACAAGTCACCTGACAACCCTCATGCACGCAAAGGTGCCCCCGAAACCCGGGCAGGATGAACGAAGCATTACGAGTAAACTGATCATTTAAAGCCAGACTTTTCATCTGTATAATTCTTGATGAAAATAAACTTTATTCTTTAAAAAAAAAAAAATTAAAACTGTAAATAAATCAAGGAAATGTCTCGAGACTAAAAAGTGTCTTTAAGAGATGTTGCCTGCCAAGAGCCTTCCCCTGAAAGCAAGTGGTATCGAACTCTATGTAATATTTAGTCATGAGGCAAATGGGCTGGTCTTTCGTACGGGATTTGGGTAGCGGCAGGGGCGTGGCTTAGAATTTCCTGATGGTGAGGGGCGCTAGGCGCCTGCAGAAGAGCTGCGGTCATGCCCCTCTTCCCCCCCGTTACCCCTTCCCTATAACTGTGCCTATTGGCTGTTGTGCATGTGTCACTGGTCACGTGTTCTTGGTAGAGGGAGTATATAAAGAGGGTCAATCAGGAGGTCGTGATAGTATTCGCTTGTGGTTCGGAGGGGAAACTGTTGTGAGTGAGAGCGCGTTTGTGTGACTATTCGAGGAATGAGTAGGGGATTGTGCAGGTGCCTTTGACTGATCGGCTTTTGCAGGTGCGTTCCATCGTTAAGGCTTTGCAGGTGTGTTTCAACGTTAATCATTTGCTGGCACGTTCAACTGATCTGCTTTGCATGTGCTTCTTGTTGATCGGCTTTGTTAGTGCGTTCAACAGGTCGAGTTAGTCGGTGCATTCGATTAATGAACGCAGTGAGGGGTAAAATCTCGCGGTGAATCGGTGTCATGTTTCCATGGGTCACGTGACATAGGACAGCTCGATGTGAGCTTGGATGATTATGTCTTAGAGGACCATGTCATTTTTAAGATGGTGATAGTGATAATAACTTCTCAAAACTTCTCAAGTACTTTGGCAGATGTAGCGCTGTTGTATTTTAAACATTTATTACCTCCGCCAATGAAGTTGGAAGGAGGTTATGTTTGTGTACAGCTTTCTGGACACAATTTTAAGCGCAATGAAACTTGCAGGATTAACGGGTATGTAAAAAGATAGAAATGATTTAATTTGGAAGGTCAAGGTCAGGGTCAAGCAAAATGAACAATTCACGTAATCAGCCATAAGTTTGGACATCGTTGTGACAGAGACTTCAAACTTGGTTCACATTTGATTGTATGAAAATCTACGCCAATTAACACATGTTTAGGTCAAAGGTCAAGGTCGAGAAATAAGCTTCCGCTATGATCTGCACTCGATTAGGTGCCCCTCTTGTTTTCAATGTTTCTTCCTTGATTAACTGCGTCAAATTACGTGAATAGATCCACATTCTTATTCGAATTATTTAACTTCCATTTAGGGCTGGCTGAAGTGAATGAGATATCTGTGTTGGATTTAGTCATGTACAGTGTTCCTCATTTTATGTGGTAACCATATAGTCTAGGTTCACAAACAGTGGGCTGTGCCATATGCTTTCCCTTCCTATGCTAACCCTTTTTACCACTTCTCTATATCACATTTGATCTGTGTTGGCTCTTCCTCCACCTCGTTTACTCTGCAACCAGTTATTCTAGGTATTCTTTGTAGCTTCAACTTTCTTACGCATTCAATATCCTTACACCACTTACATTAATGTATTATACATATACAAATATCTCACTTATATGGTAAAGGGCAAGTGTTTGCTGTGTGTGTGTATATATATATATATATATATATATATATATATATATATATATATATATATATATATATATATAATATATAAATATATAATATATATATGTATATATATACCTATATATATATATATATATATATATATATATATATATATATATATATATATATATATATATATATATATATACACACACAATATATCCTGTCTGTCTGAGCGGCATTGTCAGACGTTTAACTACTCCTTTTTTCCCGTGCCTCGAGTTTAAGGTTAGAGAGAATAGTCATACCCTGGTGAGAGTGGAAACCCCGAGAGGTACGCTCGGAAACCACAACTGCCGTGTTGTAGTTTGGCATGGGTAGGGATGAGAAGGGTGGAATATGTGGGGTGTGTGTGCATATCTATCTGAATATTCAGCCGTTGTTTTGACGGGTCGCATGCACTATAGTCAATTATTTTTTTCAGATTTGCACCGACTTGCACGGGTGCCCTTTTAGCTCGGGAATAGTTTCCTAATAGCTGATTGGTCAGAAGTATTTTTCTCCGAATACTTCCGACCAATCAGCTATCAGGAAACTTTCCGAGCTATAAGGGCACCCCAGCGAGTCGGTGCAAATCTGCCTCGCTAAAAAAAACAGACTATAGTTATATATTATCATTTATTCAAACATAAAACTATATCTATATTGTTTGCGAATAATAATTCCCAAGTAAGCAAATAGATTAACATATGCATTCATCACTAAGTTTAACCTGGGTCACCTTAGCGGAGAGTCTGCAACAGCTAACTGCCAGCGGTGCCCAGGTCTTTGATGAGCCCACTCGAATTTTGACAGGCAGCTGTTGCAAGTAGAGAGAGGCTCCAGACATAAACAAATATTCAAGGACTGAGCACAGTCGTTTTGTTTATCCTCTTTCGTTTCGTATTTTGTCTACGAAATTGTGTACACACACACACACACACACACACACACACACACACACACACACACACACATATATATATATATATATATATATATAATATATAGATATATATATATATATATATATATATATTTATATATATATCAATATATTATACGATATATCATATTTATATATTTATGTATATAAACATTTTATATATATATATATATATATATATATATATAATATATATATATATATAACTATATATATATATAGTATACATGTGTTTCTATATATTTATATTAGAAATAGATGAAGTTCATGATTCCCTTTCACAAATTGTATGAAGTATTCATTCTGTTTGCTTACTTTAATAAATTCATGGGGACCTTCATACAACTTCAGAAATCTTTTGGAAGTTACATTACATATCAGAACTTAGCCTTCCACTATCCCTCCGCTATTGCTTCCTCCTTCTCAATCTATTCTGAAGAAGTGTTTTAATTCTTTCATTCTACCTTGTTGTGAGTATTGTTCTCCTGTCTGGTCTTCAGCTGCTGATTCTCATCTTAATTTGTTGGACAGAAACTTACGGTCTATTAAATTTCTTATTCCTGATCTAGATATTAATCTCTGGCACCGTCGTTCAATTAGTTCATTATGCATGTTGCATAAGGTTTTTCACAACTCTGACCATCCTTTACATTCAGATCTCCCTGGACAATCTATCCTGTTCGTAATACTCAGGCAGGCATTTAATTCTAATAGCCAGGCCTTCTCCATCACGAGGCTCAATACTACGCAGTACTCTAGAAGTTTTATTCCAGCTGTGACCAAGTTGTGGAATGATCTTCCTAATCGGGTGGTTGAATCAGTAGAACTTCAAAAGTTCAAAGTTGGAGCAAATGCTTTTTTGTTGACCAGCGGACATAGTCTTTTTATAGTTTATTTATGACATATTTGTTTTTGATGTTGTTGATAGTTTTATTATATGACATGTCTGTTTTGGACGTTGTTTCTTATTTTAGAATGATTTATTGTTAATTTGTTCTCTTCATTTATTTCCTTTTTTTCCTTTCCTCACTGGGCTATTTTTCCCTGTTGGAGCCCCTGGGCTTATAGCATCTTGCTTTTCCAACTAGGGTTGTAGCTTGGATAGTAATAATAATAATAATAATAATTTGGTTGTACAACCTCCCTTCGTCAATTAATTATTAGGGCAGCTGCTGTGTCCCCTCCCCCCTCACCCCCAATTGCATTTAGACTTTGAATGGCCTCCCAGTTCCAGTATTAGGTCATATATACTAGATTTCAGGATATAAATTAAACTTATTTATCTCTTCTTACGCTGATATTTTTATTTTTTTATTCTCTCACTTAACTTTGCTATTTGTAATAATTATCCATTTTCCTACTCTCTCTCTCTCTCTCTCTCTCCTCTCTCTCTCTCTCTCCTCTCTCTCTCTCTCTCTCTCTCTCTCTCTCTCTCTCTCGTCATCTGTTGCTAGCACCATTATCGCTAACAACGTCATATTCCATAATCGATATTTTGGCAGCGTTACATGGATGCGATGCCAATGTGAGCACGTGACCACCGTATTTGGTTCAGATGAGATGTGGTAAACGGAGCTTTTATGATTATGAGCGTCGATCATCGCTCTTCAACTCCTTAAAGCTACAAGAGCTTCGAGGTCCTTTTTCCCTTTTACTGAAGAGACGGAATTTACTTCCAAAGGTAGTGCACCCTCACACAGATCGTTCCACGATTTGGTTAAAGCTAGAATGAAACTTCTTGAAAACTGCGTAGTATGAGCCTATTGATGCACAAGGCATGACTATTGTAAGTAACTGCAAAGGATGGTCATAATTAGAAAGAAGACACTCTTCCTTGTATAACTTTATTTAGTAAAAGTATGACATGAGTCACCTGGAACACAGATGATACAAATATAAGTAATATAAGATACAAACATAAGTAATGAATAAAATGAGGGGGTCAAAGGGTAGGAATAAAACTTGACGGGCTGGAAACAGCAACTTGTGAAAGTTCTGTAATAGGCTTTATTGCCAAAATATAAAAACATCAATAGTATTTGGAGCATTTGATCAGTTCACCCTAGCCTGATTAAAAATTATAAATGTGGCTTAAAGGCCAATTATCAATGGCACTTCCATACACTTAATATAGAAACCCTCATCTTTCCTCCGGAGAGGGAGGGGTTATTATTGTGACCCACCGAAGACCCTGGGCTCGAAGTGAACAGTCACACTAATCTCAAAATGTTTTAAAGGCATCGTTTCCCTAGCACCTGGTTTGTTATGAAGCATAAGACGCCTCAGGGATAATGATAGCTTAGTAACTGGTGGCACAGTTGTGGACTCTGGTGAGGATGGGCCCCGATGGAGGGGTGACTAGTTCCTGTTGATCCGGCAATTGCATAGGAGTTGTAGCTATCAGCCTTAAGATTGTGAGCTGTGAAGTCGTTGGCTCTGTGAATGGGACTTCAACTGGAGCTGGTGCAACTTCTGGCTCAGGTGGACCTTCTGCAACTGCAGTTATGGTAGGTGCGATGCTCGCAGGCTGGTTGAAGCCGGTTCTGGGGTGTGTGTGAAGTACGAAATCAATCCTATCAGGAGGAGGCTGGGATGGTCGGAATCTCTAAGATATTGGCGATTTCTGGGTGTCATTCTACCAGATCCATCGACTCGAATAGCATACTGATGGAACTGGCGGACCTCGATAACTACTCCCTTGCGTATAGGGTGATTGTTGCCTACCAGGTTTTGTAAGATTCAGTTTAAGCTTTAAGGGGGCAGGTGTTCCATGTGCAGCCTTTGTCAAAAAGGCATTTGTAGAGCTATTGCAAGAGTTGCTGCGAATGCCTTTCCATGTCTTGAGATTCCCAGGGTGAAGCTCTCAAGAGGGCACTCGAGTTTATAAGATGGTTGAGCGAAACGAATCGTTGAAAATCTTCACGAGTGACTTTTCAGTCATAGAAAGAAGACACTCTCTTCCTTGCATACGTCTTTATTTAGTCAAAAGGATGACTGATGAGTCACCTGGAACACAGACGATACAAACATGAGTAATAGAAGATACAAACATAATAGAATATAAAAACATAAGTAATCAATAAACTGAAGTAAGAATTATGAAAAATCTCATGTAACCTGCATAAAGAGCTAAACCTAACGACGGTGCCAGAGACTAATATCTAGATTATGAATAAGAAGTAAACTAGACTACAATTTCTTTTTCAACAGATTAAGATGAGATTCAGTAGCTGAAGACCCAGACAGAAGAATAATACTCGAAACAAGGCAAATTGAAAGAATTAAAATTCTTCTTCAGTATAGGTAGATCACCCAAAATCATGAAAGACTATCAGTAAGCCAGTTGTTGTCTGATTGAAGAAGAAACAGATTGAATGTGTTTTGCAAAAGTAAATTTACTATCAAGAATCACATCTGAAATTTTGAAAGTCGTATAGAGTTAAACATTATCAATGCTGAAATCTTGATATTGAGGAACCACTGTCCTCGACCTACGTAAATTATTTTGAGTTCTATTAGGGTTCAACTTCATGCCCCATTATGTGCACCATACATTATTTTTAGCTAGATCTCTGTTAAAGGGATTCAGCAACCCCAAATCTATATTCAGGAGATGAAATTGAAGCAAATCGAGTAACAACATCCAATGGTGCCCGTTAACAACAACTCTTTCAATCTATTACTCAAAAACTCATTAAGGTTTCTAAGGAAAGACCCTTCGTCTCCGGTCAGTGCTAAATGGTATTTTGATTCTCTCTCTCTCTCTCTCTCTCTCTCCTCTCTCTCTCTCTCTCTCCTCTCTCTCTCTCTCTCTCTCTCACCTTCCTTATTTTTGGTTTTCTACATTTGGAGGTAGGAACAATAATTCATCGCTGCCTAAATCGAGAGAAGGAAGCTGTTAAAGCCATACGAAAGTTAGCTCTAATGGTACAAGGTTAAAAAGGTTTAGTTGAATGAAAATTCAATATCTCACAACAAACCCGGCTTGTTTATAGACAAAGCTTTATCATATATATATATACTATATATATATATATATATATATATATATATATATATATATATATATATACACATACATACATACATACATACATACATACATACATACAAACATACACACGAGGGAAAGAGAGAGAATCATGTGCAGGAAGAGGTTGTGCATATAGAATGAGAGAAGTGAAACATTCAAAGAAGAAGAAAAGGAAGGAGAGAGAGAGAGAGAGAGAGGAGAGAGTGAGAGAGAGGAGAGAGAGGAGAGGATGAGAGAGAGAGAGAGGAGAGAGAGGAGGAGAGAGAGAGAGAGAGAGTACTATTTCGATTAGTATAAAATGCATAATTTTATACTGTATTCTAACCGCTAACACCGAAAGACAATTATCTTTCTAGACCCCAGGGCTCTAAAAGTAAACACGAAAATTGCAACTAAGTTTCAACTTTTGATATTAACTGATAGTTGTTTCAGCATATACTTATCGCTTTCTTCAAGGCTTTTCCAGATTATTATTATTATTATTATTATTATTATTATTATTATTATTATTACTGACTTGATAAGCTACAATTTTAGTTGGTAAAAGAGGATGCTATGATATAGCCCAAACGCTTCAACTGAGAAAAATTGCTCAGTGAAAAGGAAATAAGGAAATGAATATTTACAAGAAAAGTAATGAGCAATTAAAACATTTTAGTAACGGTAACAATATTAAAGTAAATCTCATATTAAACTAAAAACTCTAAAAAGAAAAAATAAGAGAAGAAGAAATAAGATAGAATAGTGTGCCTAAGTGTACCCTAAAGCAAGAGAACTCTAACCCAAGGCAGTGTAAGACCATGGTACAGAGGCTATGGCACTACCCAAGACTAGAAAAAAAGTGGTGATTTTGAAGTGTCCTTTTCATAGAAAGAAATTTTTATAGTAATAAAAAAGTAGTATTAGGCCAATATAATGATGCTAATAATGATGATGTCCTCATCAATGTAAATGATGTTATCTTTATTATCGTTATCATTAACCTCCGTTGTTATCACCATCTTATTTCCTTGAGGCTAATGGAAGTAGGCTAGCGGGTATCTTTTGATGTTTCCCTTAATGTGATAACACTAATTTATAAGCACGGGCTACTTGGGATCTATCATGACGCTTCTCTTCTGTAGGTCTGATTAGATTTATCTTGTTACAATTGTTATAACAGTGGTCCTGGAATTTGGTACATAAGGTCTAGGCCTATCTGAAGTGGTAGGTCTTTAGGTGGTCATATATATATATATATATATATATATATATATATATATATATATATATATATATATATATAAATATATATATGTATATATATATTATATAATATATAGATATATATATATATATATACTGTATATATATAGATATTATATTATATATATATATATATATTTATATTTATATATATATATTATATATATATAATATAGAATATATATATATAATATAATATTTATATATACACATACATATATTATTATTATTATTATTATTATTATTATTATTATTATTATTATATATTATTATTATTAATTGCTAAGCTAGCAACCCTAGTTGGAAAAGCACAATGCTATAAGCCCAGGGGCTCCAACAGGGAATATAGCCCGGTGAGGAAAGGAAACAAGGAAAAATTAATTTTCAAGAAGAGTAACAACATTAAGATAAATATCTCCTTTATAAACTAATAAACCCCTAAACAAAACAAGTCTCTTCTACCCTTACCAAGAGGAAAGTGGCCACTGAACAGTTACAGTGCAGTAACCCCTTGGGTGAAGAAGAATTGTTTGGTAATCTTAGTGTTGTCAGGTGTATGAGTACAAAAGAGAATATGTAAAGTATATCCCAGACTATTCGGTGTGTGTTTGTGTGTAGGTATAAGGAAATGAACCGTAACCAGAGAGAAGGATCTAATGTAGTACTGTGGCCAGTCAAAAGCCCCCGTAACTCTCTAGTGGTAGTATCTCAACAGGTGGCTGGAGCACTGGCCAACTCACTACCTGACTATATATATATATATATATATATATATATATATATATATATATATATATATATATATATATATATATATGTATGTATGTATGTATATATATATATATATATATATATATATATATATATATATATATATATATATATATATATATATATATATATATATATATATATATGTATATGTATGTATACACACAGATAGATTGTGTTATTCTAAAGCCCTCACTTGAAGCTTGTTATTCAAAATATTAAGGATGTTTACCATTTGTTTATATATATATATATATATATATATATATATATATATATATATATATATACATGTATATATATAATAAATATATATACGTGTGTATTTGTGTATATATATATATATATATATATATATATATATATATATATATATATATATATATATATATATACATACATACACGTTTATATATATTATATATAGATAGAAAGATGGTGTCATTTTAATGCCCTCACTTGAAGCCTTTTATTCAAAACATTAAGATTTTATACCCTTTCTTTTGTTTCTTATCTCTTTTTATCCTCTCCGTTACTCTACCTCAAAAAAAAAAAAAAAAAAAAAAAAAAGAGTGAGTGTTCTCTGGGTCATTCACTCCTAGATATACCATAACATCTACATTTGACTTCTTTATACCACAGGTCTGTCTTAAAACAGGTACAGGATCCAGATTGATATATATTCAGTATGGTGTTAGATATCTTGTGGCTTTCTTTAAATTAATTTTCCTGCTTTCGGTGATGGGCTAATAATGCGAATATTTTGGGGCAAGATATTACCAGTGAATATAACGCAGAAAACAAAAGAATAACATTCTGCGGATAAGCCAATAACAATGAGGATAACGGTTATGAATTTTTAATTAATTATTGTGCTTTAGATTGATTGATTGACAAGTTATATGACGCTTAATTACTCATCATCATCTCCTCGTACGCCTATTGACGCAAAGCTACAAAGGGCCTCGGTTAGATTTCGTCAGTCGTCTCTATCTTGAGCTTTTAATTTGATACTTCACCATTCATCATCATCTACTTAACGCTTCATAGTTCTCAGCCATGTAGGCCTGGGTCTTCCAACTCTTCGAAGGCATTGTGGAGCTCAGTTAAACGTTTGGTGAACTAATATCTTTTGGGGAGAGGATCAGTGTAACCAAATATATTGAAATTTAGTTTTGTGTAGGTTTTATTTTTAAAGGAAATTTTCATTTGTATCTTTTAATAATGAAATACAATATACATTGAAATAAGTCACTATTTATGGAATCTGTTTTTCAGTTACAGAATAAGCACTATCAAGAAAGAAAAGTGTATTTTCAAAGTCGATGTTCGATCATAAACATGTTATATCTAGCAGTTAAGGTCTAAAGAGAAATATTCTCTTGACCTACCTAGCAGCAAAGTAACCACGAAGTAGGTCGAAAGTATCATTGACCTGAACGCAAGGTCACGCACACACCAGGAAGACAATGTCAGAAGAAAATGTATAAATGTTTTCTTAAATTGTGAGCTACCCTGGCGACAACGGGGCATGCAGCTCACG
>NC_090762.1:22549482-22561982 GCF_036898095.1 Palaemon carinicauda
CTATGAGTTCTGTGTCTAATAGTCACGTACCTTAATTATTATTATTATTATTATCAAATGTTAAGCTACAACCCTAGTTGGAAAAGCAGATTGCTATAAGCCCAGGGGCCCCAACAGGGAAAATAGCCCAGTGAGGAAAGGAAATAAGGAAGAACAAAATATTTTAAGAATAGTAACAATATTAAAATAAATATTTCCTATTTAAACTAAAAAAAATTTAACAAAACAAGCGGAAGAGAAACTAAATAGAAGTGTACAGTAGCTATTTTTACGTGTCCTGAATGCAGCGTAAACACAAATGTCATACTATGGTACGAAAAGCAGCAACAGGAAAGCAAGGATTACTTAAATACGACTCAATAATCCACCACACTAAGACAGCAGAGTTCAAGGTCTATAGACATTGGCGGAGTTGGCCCCAGCCTCACTCACGTAGAAAGGTCAACGACACCAACCCCGGGATTTTACATCCTTAGCTTGACGTTAGAGTTAGTTCACAGGTAAAAGTTACGAACACACGCATGACATATTGGAAAAACAAACCACCCTATACCGAACCTACAATTTAGTATAAGTTTGTATATATATATATATATATATATACAGAGAGAGAGAGAGAGAGAGAGAGAGAGAGAGAGAGAGAGAGTGCACTAAATTTGAGAATAACAGAATAGGAATAAAAGTCACACAAAATTAAAACAGTTAAGGCTGCAGAAATTACCCTCGGGTCATTCTTAGAAAAAATGTATGAGCGAAAAGTGTTCAAGGAAATCGAAGAAACCGGGTCGAAGGGCACGAAGCTCAACAAGTAACGGAACAGGACATGACCAAATGACGTCAAAAAAGACTTAGTGCGCTTTCATGTCTATAAATAACAAGGGGATCTTCCCCCTTTCTATGAAAAGTTGTGACAAGATTTTCTTGTTATTCCTGCAATCGTCATTTAAAAAGCAGTATTTGTATTTTTTCTTGCAGTATTTTTAAAAAATCACGGAGAATTGAGCATTTTTACTTACAGAAAAATTACCTTAAACCTATATCTACTTGAATGAACAGCATCTCCCGATTTTACAATTCACAGCACATTCCAGTCAAATCCACACTCGTTATCCTAGTGAACCCTTCTGCAGACATTAACATTACAATTTTATGAAGTGTTAAGAGCCATAAATATTTACACTCAAAAGAAACAAGGTCTTCAATAACTTGCGAAACCTACCAAGAGGAACGAACAAATACACGTTTGGGTTTAGTTTTCCTTTTCATCTAAAATCACAGCATTGACTTTAATTGCTGAATGCAGAAAAAAAAATTACTCAGGCGAAATAAATGTACAAAAAAGCAACCATAACACCTATACGTAGCCCTACAGTTATGGCAGATACGAAAATGAAACATAGTTTTGAACTCGTTTCTCAAGATTAAGACTACAATTTGGACGAATATGACACTATAATAAAAAAAAAACTAAATTACAATCAACTACACAGGAAAACAATCAAGTATAATCTACCAAATTAAATAGCAACAGATCTCCCTTATCGCGTTCCGACTCCTATCAGCGTATCGGTTGCTATGGGTTCAGTATATAATCTATTAAGACGTGCCATTAGCTGATGAAGGATTTCCTCAAATGTCATTCGAGATGACTCATGCAACGGGCAACTTCTGAAGAAGATACACGTGCGAGTTCACCTTTTTCGGGCCTGAGATAAAATGAGGAGATGACAACTATTTTCCTTTGATAAGGAAATCAGTCTGATTTGTGGGTTTCAATTGACGTGATGAGGTGGCCAAAAACGTATCTTTACTCCATCTAATAGCCTGATTTACTTGAAGGTCATTAAAAAAAAAAAGTTATTGCGATATACCGTAATTTGCTCAACGTGGCGTGGGACTAGATACAAACATATGTGAAAAATTCAACTTTTTAACCACCACACTAGTTGGTGTGAGTGAGACCTAAAATCATTATCATTATTACTTGCTAACCTACAACCATGGTTGGAAAAGCAGGATGCTATAAGCCTTAGGGCTACAACAGGGAAAATATCCCAGTGAGGAAAGGAAATAAGGAAAAATACAAGAGAAGTTAAGTACAATAACTTTAAAATAAATCTTTCATTTACAAACTACAAAAAAAAAAAAAAAAAAAAACTTGAAAGTGACATGAAGAGAAATAAGATAGAATAGTGTGCCGGAGTGTAGGCCTACCCTCAAGCAGGAGATCTCTAAGAAAGTTCTGTTGTACCACGAGACGAAACAGTAAACAAAAGATTATGAAAATGATATATTATCTATTCAATAACTAATTTAATAAAATGCTATATACAAATATATCTTGAAATAATTTTAATACATAAATGCAAAAGAAAAACTGACCTCATTTCCCTGATTTTACTAGAATATAATTTAACGTTTGTCAACACATCTAGAAAGTCTTCAATTGTGAAAATCTGAATTCCATAAATATGTAAGTTCCCGTAGAAGCAATACGGTAACATCTTTACAAATACGGACTAATACGTAAGACAATAATGCATGGAGACATAGGACGTTAAAAAAAGCCTCTATATACACATGTCGGCATACTTAGACATTAACACTAGTAAGAAGCCTGTACAAGCTTTTAAGGAAATGGTTCTGGAAGACTAGGTGGGCCTATGTGTAAAATTGTAATATCTCAACTGCACACAATATTTTTTTTTTACCCAAAGAACTGAGAAGTGATAAAGGAAATTTCCGGTTATAATGGGGCTTCATAAATATTGCCAAAATATTATAGTTAATCACCTGGGAAAAATAAATCACTTAAAACAAATTTGTAATAAAGTGTAGCTACAAAATAGGTACATAAGTTGCATAAGCTCCCCTTAAAGCGGTAAGCGGAGTGGATCAAAACGAATGCAAAACCGAATATATAACATTCATCCCGCCAGGATTTGACAGAGCCTAAGGCGATATTGTCAGGGCTCAACAATGGTTGGCTTCGTAGTCATGCAACCCTAATTACCTCCGGTTTCTTTCCCTTGCTTGCGTGAGATTCGGCACGTAATCAAATAAACTAGCGATGATGGTCACATCGAGAATTACAGAGAATGAAGAACAAAAATAAGAGCGCAGGTTCGCAACTCGAGTTCAAAGATACACTGCTCAATAACATAAGCTCTTTACCTCACATATTAACTAAGTTAGCATGCTGAAAAGAGCTGAGTAGAACATGATGCAATTAATCATTTAACTGAATCTCATCTTAGAATTCTAAAGGCAAAAGAACTAGATCAATAAAAGAGAAAAATGATTACATTTTACATAAAACGAAAACCTTTCTGTGGCTATACCAGATATCAAATTACCATTACGTAAGTCTATAATGTGGTAAGTTTCATAACCTAATATTCATTATACCATGAGTTTATATAATAAAGGGTAATGTGTTTTTATTTAGTACTAAGAGTCAATCTCTCTATTTCTAAAGTTGCAAAATGACTACACCTCTGGTATTACGATAATTTCTTATAGTATAGACAGAGTACAATGCTGTAAACATCATGAAACCGACCTCAGAGAAGAAGGGTTTTAGCAAATGGAAAAACTTCTCATACTGCTTGGAGGCTGTAAGTAGCAACATTAAAACTCACTTTAATGAAACTACAAATAAAAATACAAGATAGCTAAGAGAAGCTAGATATTAAAATCATTTGGTTTCAAACACCAAAAACATGCAAATAACACAGGAGAAACAACATTGGGAAACCGAAGACTAGCTTATTGCTTCCAGGAGACCAACTGACCATATCACTCTAATGTATTTGACAAGCATTCAAGCAGAGAGAGAGAGAGAGAGAGAGAGAGAGAGAGGCGGGGGTTATGTAACAGAAACACAATGACTCAGAGTATGTATGACTATGAGAGTTCTCAACTGGCCAACCAGTTGGTGTTCCGCGAACAGCATTCCATAGTACTATTGAATTGCCTTGAGCGCTAAACACACCAGACGAGGTGGCGAGCGAACCGCAGCATCTTTCAAAGCCCAAGACAAGGAGGCAAATGGCATATATAAGTCTCCCAAATACCCCCCATCTATTATTATTAATAGCTAAGCTACAAACCTAGCTGTAAAAGCTAGATGTTGTAAGCCCAAGGACTATATCAAGGAAAATAGCCCAGAGAAGAAAGGAAATAAGTTAACAGATCGAATAGTGAGCTTGAGTGTACCCTTAAAGTAAGAGAACTCTCAACCCAAAAACCCTAAAGCAAGAGAACTCTCACCCCAAGAACCCTAAAGCAAGAGAACTCTCAACCCAAGAACCCTAAAGCAAGAGAACTCTCACCCCAAGAACCCTAAAGCAAGAGAACTCTCACCCCAAGAACCCTAAAGCAAGAGAACTCTCACCCCAAGAACCCTAAAGCAAGAGAACTCTCAACCCAAGAACCCTAAAGCAAGAGAACTCTCACCCCAAGAACCCTAAAGCAAGAGAACTCTCAACCCAAGAACCCTAAAGCAAGAGAACTCTCACCCCAAGACAGTGGAAGACCATGGTACTATCCATGACTAAAATACAATGGTTTTCTTTTAAAGTGCCATCTAGAAGAGCTGCTTACTATAGCTAATGAAGGGTTTGAGATGAAAACGTGTATACGTACCTATTACTAGAGTGTTACTAGCTTACAAATGGGGAATATACTTTGGATATCCTATGCACAGAATGGTAATCTAAATTTGCTGACGAGGATTTTTAGAAATAACGAATAAGAGGTAGTTTCTTTTCCCTCTAAACCATAAAACACTTATCTAGCTAAGACATCCCTATGCACGATTCAACCAGTTAGCTGCAAAATACCATTACCTTAATATTACAACCTTCACAAATTCCTGCGTATGTTCGTTCAATTGACAAAGAACACCTTAGGTTAGTATGATAAGTGCTTTTAGTCTTTATTCTAATGAATCATGATAGTAGAGGTAATTGTTGATTCTTACTCGTGATATAATTTTACAAGTTACATTTCTAGGGAAGCAAGAATAGACACGAATAATGATATGTAGACTTCGCTCACTTCTCACACGAACAAAACCCAAGGAGGCATCACACGTAGGTGTGTACTGTGCAGCCTACACGGGCTCCCTCGTCTACATGTTCTATGAGCTGCTTTGATACCTTCCACTTATATAAAAAACCTCATATATTTTTCCTTTACTAAGTAACTAAAGCTAAGTCTAAAACTTCGGCAATGTGTTATGGTTAAAACCATGGTTAGAAGAAACATGATGCACCATCTTGCAAGTATCCATGACCAGTCTCACTCACTCATACCTTAGATTGGAACATCCGGCATTATCCTACTTGTTCTAGCACTCAGGAGGAATTTAGTCACTAATAGATTATTTGATATACTGAAGTGAAAAACATCAAAATTACCCATTAAAAACTACAAACAGTCAACGAAATGAGAATGTCAGTCGAAAAAATATCAAATAATGGAAAAGGTAAATGACATTGATACGTTATCTAGTGGCCGAGTGCGTCGTAAAATATGCGACTTCAGTTGAGGAATGTTTCTGGCTAATAAGCCTAACCTTATTTGTTTCCATAAGTAGAGCCATTTACGAGGGTGCCTTTAACATGTAGCTAGGCTCTTCGGTATAGTAGAATGAGAAAAAATAGTTACTTATCTATTCATTCACAGACTTATCTGTTGTACAATAACACTATTGCACATTATTTACATAAAAGAACTGTAGCCTACAGGACGGGAAATTCATTTGCAAAATCGTTTAAGGATAAACATTGTTAGAGAGAGAGAGAGAGAGAGAGAGAGAGAGAGAGAGAGAGAATTCTATCTACCTCAACCTAACTCCACCACATCGACTCCAGTCTCCGCCCTGTAGGCTGGTACGACAATGATGCAGTGTTGCCATATATAACAGTTTCCGTAAAACAGGTCTCGTTGGTACCTCTTCGTTGCCTCCAGGATGTCAAAACCATACCCACGACGCATAACTTTAGGAAATTAAATTCATATGCAGCATAACAAGTTTTCAATGGCTCTTTTGATAGTTACAAATATCAATGTTGAAGGGTGATACGTGATGAAAACAATGAAAACATGGCAACGTTGCAAAGCTCCCTTCAAACAACAACATTTGGGACGGGCTCTAATTCCACGAGCGAGCAGCAAGCATTCTCAGCTGCTATTGCAGACATTTCAGTCAACCTTCATAATTACTCTTTAAATACATTAATTTTTACCTGTCTATGTTTCAAACATAATTAATGTATATTCTGCATTCACGCACATGCAAAAAATGGGCTGAAAATTATTTGTAAACGATGGCAACCCAGTTGTAGCAAGGCCTGCAAATACTCGCCTACGCTAAAATGAATGTATACGACTAAAAACTTGTTTCACGATCATGCGAATAAAAAGTGTCAAAGTTGAAAGGATGGTTAGCATACACGTGCTAAAAATTTGCCATAATAGTAGAGAGTGGTTGCCATGCATGGCTACGCTTTGGGCCAATGTCAGATTAACCTAAAAAAAATTTATATACTGTATAGTTAAAACAAATAAGGCTAATTCTAACGATATTCTAACCGGGTGATAACTAAAGTATGAATTAAGAATAATACAAGTGTAATAAATTACTTCAATCCTGACTTACGTAGATTGACACCTAGTTATCACTTGAGAATAAATTTTAAAAGTTTGCGTATACTTGATTGAACAGTTTAGGCTATCTGGGATGTGTCA
Source organism: Palaemon carinicauda (assembly GCF_036898095.1). NCBI lineage: Eukaryota > Metazoa > Arthropoda > Malacostraca > Decapoda > Palaemonidae > Palaemon > Palaemon carinicauda. The sequence continues at coordinate 22,556,239 of NC_090762.1, forward strand.
AGCTCAATGTAGAGTACTCATGACTAATTATCATCCTTTTCTCATTGTTGTCCCAAGTATGGTGAGTAACAAAAGGAAAATCAAAACTTTAGGCAATATATTTCGAAAGATGCAGTTTGCGTTAGTTAAAAGGCTTCACGGAAAAACGTATATAAAATTATTAGAGCATCTTTATGGAAAGACGAAATTTTTTAATAACTTGGTTATCTTATTTTAATAAGCATGTAATGTATACCATTACAAGACTACATGCTTATTAGAAAATGATATACAAGTAATGGTAGGCTTGCATCCAGTCGAAATATACCAAGCTAAGCCTATAGTCCAATAGAAAACGAGTTCAAGACAAAACACCTGCTCAAAACGAGAGAGAGAGAGAGAGAGAGAGAGAGAGAGAGAGAGAGAGAGAGACTATCGTACATCAGTGTTGCCAAACCCGCGGTTTACCCGCCCAATTGGGCTACTTTTGAACACCTTACCGCGGGTTATAAAAGAGTGCCGCTACTTGCCTGAAATTGGGCTACTCTGGAAGAAATAAACCGCGGCGCCAATAACTTGTTTAAATGGTCTTTACAAATGCAATTTCTTTTATAATAATTTCAAAGTGGAAATGTAGATCGATTATTCTATTTCAAATTTCAATAGTTCGAAGACAGTTTATACCATCGTTGTAAAGTCAAAAACAAGATTAACCGACACGCTAAATAAGTTAATGTGCAGGTATTAACCCAGGTCAGATTCTTCACTCATAGCTTCATTGTCTGCTGAGTACTGGTACGCAAGCCCTGAAGAGTACATGTACCGTAATTATGGTACATATTTTAACCCTGCATACAATGTCTATCAGTTTTTTTTTTTTCAAAGTGGGAAAAGGATAAGGAAACTGTTAATTTGTAACTGACCAAGCAATCAAACGTGTCACAGATGCGACCAACATATCCAAACCGACTTTGTTTCAGATTTGCAAGGAAAATTGGGTCAAGGCTATTAAGCATACTGATAACATTATGAAGGAAGACATGATAAATGACGTCTGTATTAGCTAAATCATTAAATCTTTTGTGATAGAACTAACTTCATCGGACGAAGAGTCACCATAACCACGTTTGCTAACTGAACCTTTGTTGTAAAAACTTTTTTTTCCATTAATTGAATAGATTCTAAAACAATACAATCACCAATGTAAATATACTATATTAAACTTAGTTAATTGTATCCTTTTATGATTATGTTGAATGAACAACAAATCTCTTTTATTTTGCTAATTTTAATTTTGTTAAATGTCATTCAACTAGTATTTAATTTTGAAAAAAAAAATATACGGCTTTATTTTCTGTATTTCTGAATAAAAATTATGTAAATTTTTCGATATCATACTCTTCTATAAAAGCTTAGTTGATTTATTTCGATCCCCTCCCCACTAATTTATTTCTATAATTTATATCAATAGTTTTTAGTACCAATTTAATGATGGCTAAGTTACTATAATTGGGCTACTTTTGAAGCAACTGCCGCTACTTTTGAGGCTTTGCACCGCGGTTTGGATGTCAAGTTATTTGGCAACCCTGATCGTACTCAACTTACTCATATTTGGTGGGGTGTCCATCGTTGCAACAATCGAAATGGGAGTTCACAGGAGAGAAAACACCTAAGACGGAGATCACACTATGCAGAGATGACGCAGCAACGTTGTTAAGCTGATCAAAATAGGGAAACGCACCAGTAACTGTCAAACAAAGACTCGAAAAAGGCCACAACACCAACCTTAGGTCACCTAATAACACTTTTATCGTAAAGCCTTTTCACTGTGGCGTGTACAACACACTAGAAGATTGACTTTGCTATGGATGTCTTGTCATAAATATAGAATTCAAGGGAAAGTTTAGCGAGAAAAATAACCGATTGGTCCCGAGAACGAGATCAAGTGAACCTCTCCAGTATACGATCTTGCGAGCCACTGACAGCTTCTGCCGCTGCGCGTGGCGCTCTTCTCTTCTCTTTCGCTCTTGCCTCAGTTGCGTGGCTGGAGGTTTGTGGCAACTTTTCAGTGTAAACAAACGAATTTTATTCGTTGTAAATTTAAAAATAAAGATAATCTAACATTAACTTCATATATCTTTAAAAAACACGTGCAATTTATCCACTATAACCAAGGTTTTATTATTAAATTTTGAAACTTTAACTATATGGAAATTAAAAATTGGAGAAATACGGCAACCTTCACCACGCCAAATTATCTTCCTAGCAGACGTTACCATTCTCCGATTCTTGATTGGAACTTAAAAGTTCCGGGGAAAATGTCATCATAAAATGACAATGAAAGGTATAAAAATATACGTCACAGCATATAAGGATTGAAACAACTTTACATTCTCTATAAGACCAAATTTCAAAGATCTTAAAAAGCCACTTGAAATGTCTTGGGCATTGCAAGAATCATATTTACCATAGTATACAGTAGTAATATTATTATTATAACTTGCTAAGCTACAACACTAGTTGGAAACGCAGGATGCTATAAGCCTAGGGGCTCTAACAGGGAAAATAGCCCAATGAGGAAAGAGAACGAGGAAAAAATATTTGAAGAAGCATAACATTGAAATAAATATCTCATATATAACTATAGAAACTTTAACAAAACAAGAGGAAAAGAATAAGATAGAACAGTGTGCCCTAACAAGAGAACTCTAACCCAAGACAGTAGAAGACCATGCTACAGAGACTATGACACTACCCCAGAATAGAGAACAATGGTTGATTTTGGAGTGTCCTTCTCCTAGAAGAGCTGCTTACCAAATCTAGTCTCTTTCTACTTTCTACCATTACCAAGAGGAAAGTAGCCAGTAAACAATTACAGTGCAGTAGTTAATTCCTTGACAAAAGAATTTCATGGTAATCTCAGGTAAGAGGAAAATGAGCCGTGACAAAGAGAAGGATCCACGTAGTACTGTCCTGGCCAAAGGACCCAATCTCTCTCTCTCTCTCTCTCTCTCTCTCTCTCTCTGTATGTATATACATCTATACATATTATATATACACACACACACACACACACACACACATATATATATATATATATATATATATGTATGTATGTATGTATAGAGAGAGAGAGAGAGAGGAGAGAGAGAGAGAGAGGCTGTATTTAAACGAATCTGGGAGGTAAAATCCCGTAAGTCTTCCAGACTAAGAAGTTTGACATTACCAAGAGGAAAGTAGCCAGTAAACAATTACAGTGCAGTAGTTAATTCCTTGACAAAAGAATTTCATGGTAATCACAGGTAAGGGGAAAATGAGCCGTGACCAAAGAAAAATCCAACGTAGTACTGTCTGGCCAAAGGACATAATAACTCTCTCTCTCTCTCTCTCTCTCTCTCCTCTCTCTTTATGTATGTAATACATCTATACATATATATATATATATATATATATTTGTAACTATTTATATATATATATATATATGTATATATATATATATATATATATGTATAGACAACACACACACATATATATATATATATATATGCATGTATAGAGAGAGAGAGAGAGAGAGAGAGAGAGAGGCTGTATTTAAACGAATCTGGGAGTAAAATCCCGTAAGTCTTCCGGACTAAGAAGTTTGACAGTTACTTCAAAAAATACCTATCGTAATATTTTTAATTGAAACACTGCCAACAAAATTAATTATTTGCCAGGGAAAATACTACATTTCAAACTTCTCGGGACTTCGACCTGAAATAGTTTTTTTAAAATCTTGAAGATAAGAGTGGCTAGAATGCCCACATAATAGGACCTTGGTATAAAAATATTTAATGTGCTATTTATGTAACTACGATCGTCTTTGAACTAAAATAAAAAATGACACAAAATTATTTAAATTTGAATATATTTCCCCTTAAAATGAATGTGCTATTATAATTAATCTAGCAACTGTAAAAATGTAGTGTAATTAGACGGTACATGATACATGCTAAACTACTACCCTAATTAGAAAAGCAAGATGGTATACGCCTAGGGGCTCAAACAAGGAAAATAGCCCAGTGAGGAAAGGAAATAAGGAAATAAATAAAATACAAGAGAAGTAATTAACAATAAAAATGAAACATTTAATCATTATTTACATAAACAAACAACAAATGCAGTCGTTTTAGACCACTCTGGGATAAGGGTCACGGGGTTTGACCAGCGTTAGCCAGCCTGCTGGCTAGTGCGGATTAGTGGTGGGGAAATTTTCGACTGATTGCTCATACCAAACCAACATGGCCCTGAGCAGTAACGGCTTTGTTGATCATGGCGATACACAAACCCTTTCACAACGTTAAGGTATCTCCCACTCAAAAAAAAGGCATGTTCATTATCCCTTTCACCCCAAAGGACGTACCAGTACGTTCTTGCAAAACACTTAATTACGTGTTTTTACATATTTTTGATAATTCTATGAGAAACTTCAGGCATTTTCCAAAAGAATGAGACCAACCTGACCTCTCTAGGACAAAAATTCAACCTGTTAGAGCAATTTAAAAAAAACATGTAGCAAAAATGTGCTCGAAATATAGTTTCTAGTACAACAATACATCAGTAATAACAACAGTGACAACCGCCTTAGCAACAAGTATTCTACAACCAATCCTTTCCTTCATGAATGACAACAACATGAGGCGAGAATCATTCACTTGACTGCGAATCCTCACGTGTTCATCTTAAGCTCTTTGAAACCTATACCAAGCCCACCTGAGGTTCAGTAAACCTTCCACGGTCTGAACCCTCTCACCCGTCGAGGTGAATGGAGGCAAAACCTTTTCTTGCAAGCAATATTCACCAACCTTTTACTTTATCATTTCTTTTCTGATGATCGTTAATCCTTTAATGATTCCATGCCTTAGTGTGCGTGTGTAGATATATATATATATATATATATGTTTGTGTGTGTAATGGTTTATTATTTGATTGGTTGCGGTAGACAAGCGTTACATACACACAGAGAGAGAGAGAGAGAGAGAGAGAGAGAGAGAGAGGGGGGGGGGGTAACGTTTAATAGAAATACATTCCCTCTTTTAAAATTGTTAGTTTCATGTGTGAAAAAAATGAACTTCAATTTCCCCAAAAGCTGGAGAAAGCAGAAGCACAATCGACATTGAACATAAGGTTTTATCTTTGTGAGTTTACTATTGTGAGGGCCTACCTTTGTGAGGGTCTACCTTTGTGAGGGTCTACCTTTGTGAGTGTTTACCTCTTTGTGAGGGTTTACCTCTTTGTGAGGGTCTGCCTTTGTGAGGGTTTACCTCTTTGTGAGGGTTTACCTCTTTGTGAGGGTCTACCTTTGTGAGGGTTTACCTCTTTGTGAGGGTCTACCTTTGTGAGGGTTTACCTTTGTGAGGGTTTACCTCTTTGTGAGGGTCTACCTTTGTGAGGGTTTACCTCTTTGTGAGGGTCTACCTTTGTGAGGGTTTACCTCATTGTGAGGGTTTACCTCTTTGTGAGGGTCTACCTTTGTGAGGGTTTACCTCTTTGTGACGGTTTCCTTTGTGAGGATTTACTTTTGTAGAAGTTTACCTTTGTGAGGGTTTACTTTTGTAGGGGTTTGTCTTTGTAAGTATTTACTTTTATAGTGGTTTACCTTTGAGAGGATTTACTTTTGTAGGGGTTTACCTTTGTGAGAGTTTACCTTTATGAGGGTTTACCTTTGTAGGGGGTTACCTTTATAAGGATTTACTTTGGCAGAGTTTACCTTTGTAAGGATTTAC
>NC_090762.1:22569482-22576982 GCF_036898095.1 Palaemon carinicauda
CTGCAGTAGACTAGAAACGGCTGCATTTGTTGATAGCTTAGCTAATACTACTACTACTACTACTAATAATAATAATAATAAGTATAATAATAATAATAATCAGGGTCAATGGGTTGAAAGACATCTCTTCATATTGAGTACGGTACTTCAATAATGAAGTCTTGGTTGACCTTCATAATTTTAGATGAAGTTCGTACCCAACTGTACCCTTAAACACACAGATTCCATCCACCAGATGTTGATAAGACGATACTTAATATCGTTTCGTGGACACATTTATCACTTAGTGACTCACAAGACTCATCTCAGTGTTTCTATTTTAGGGCTTGAAATCGGCCGATAACTTTTATCAAAGCCTTCTCCTTTCAAGGTTTAAAGGCCACACATGAATGGCAGAGGCAAGGGGCAGTGACATTGTCCTACAGACTCGCCATCTATACATATGATCAGCGCCCAAGCTCCCTCTCCACCCAAGGTGAACCAAAGTAGGCCAGGCAATAGCAGCTGATGACCCAGCAGGTAGATTTATAGGCTATCCCAAACCACTATCCCTAGCTCGCAAAGCTGGTGAGGTTGCAGACACTACAAGAAACTAACGAGTTTGAGCGGGACTCGAACCCCATGCAATGGTTTCGACGCATTTCCATATCAAGAGGAGGTTTCAAAACCTGACAAAGTTTTCAAGGGATTTTTATCAACTCGACCTTGTTCATGGAAAGTTTCCACCCAATCTTTTTTTCAGGGGATGAAAAAAAAAAAAAAAAAAAAAAAAAAAAAAAACGATTATAGAAATGCGTAAAGGACGAAGACAAAGAATGAAAAAAAAACAAATACTAAGTTGGTGAAGTGTAAGATGGAGTAATTATGGAGATTATGTGTTGGTGTCCATGTGATAAAAGAACACCTGCGTGTTATTCATTATTACCAAAGAACATTGTCATATCACAAAGTAAATCCGTATATTATCTCTCCAGAAAATGACGCCACCTTTAATTTCCATTTAGAAGGGACTATACTTGGCCTAAAATGTATTAATTTATGTTAAGTAATCAATAAAGGGAGGTACTTTATGAATATCTAAATTCCCATTTATTCGATTTCGGTTAATAAATAACAAAAAATAAAAAAAGATATCCTTAAAGGATAAAGGTGTCTGGTTTCAGTTCCAGTTCATCAGAACTAGAACGTAAAACAGGAAAGTCCAATCACCAACTGTGGTACCCAAGCACAGCAGTGGCCTCCCCAGTAAACAGCTTAAACTCACGGCCCCGGACTGGGATCTATCTGACGCCATGCGAATGCTACGAAAACACATTATCACTGTTCTAGCCAGTCCTAGTATTGGACACGGTTACAGTCGTGCAATAACATAAGATTATAACTAATTTGATTTACTGTATTTTTAAATATATTCATAAGATCCCATTTGTCTTAAGAAAGAAAAAAAACAAAAAAACACCACAATACTAATCGAATTCATTTCAAGAGATGGGTCGTTCTCTTCATGCGTCATTTGGTCAAATTTAGTCTTCGATTGTTAAAAAAAAAAAAAATAAATAAATAAATAAATAAATAAATAGAACGAACAAATATCACAAACACATTAGGAACCAGAAATACGACTGAGTATAAGAATAGATTTTAATATCTAATAAGCCTCTTTCATAACATTTTTCGTATCAATTATGGTTTTAGGCCTATTATTGAAAAAGAAACCACATTAATACTAAAAGCTGCACTACCAGTTCTATATTTTTTGTATAGATTACGGTTTTAAGTAAAAAAAAAAAAAAAAGGAAAATCTTAAAAGGCAGATTAAGATACAAAAAATTAGGAGGATTTCTAATTATAGTTTTCTTCAACTGTTTAGTTTTAAGCCTATAAGAAAAATGAAAATCACATAACAAACTAACAAAGCCTCAAATATTTATCACCATTCAATGTGAAAAGATATGCTATAATATAAAATCTCTCTAATTATAATTTTGTTCTATTATTGACGGCAGTACCAAACCCATGAACATCATGAACGTGTTGCTTGCAGAGAAAGCTATGAAAATCATATGAATAGATTTCTTCTATCTTTTATCTATAGCTATGCTAAACTAATTAATAGTGAGTATATATACACATACATTATACTGTATGTATGTATGTATGTATGTATATATATATATATATATATATATATATATATATATATATATCCCTTTCTGAGTGGGAATACCTTAACGTGGTGAAAAGGTTTGCGTATGGCCATTATCAGCTAAGCTGTACTAGTCAGGGCCACCTATAATAGGTTGGTTTGTTGTGAGTGATCAGACGTAAATTTCCCACCACCACCAATCCGCAAAGCCAGCTTGATGAAAAATGGCTAAACCCCGGACATTAATTAATTGACGTATGAGGCCATTGTCCTGCAATGGAACAGGAACGGCTGCATTTGTTGTATATCTATAGACTGAATCCTAAAGGGGACTTTAAAGAGAGAGAGAGAGAGAGAGAGAGAGAGAGAGAGAGAGAGAGAGAGAGAGAGAGAGAGAGAGAGAATCAAGCAAAATTCAAGACCAAACCATAAAATTGTGTCCCTTAATAGAAACGTGCTCAAATTACCTTCACATGAGATCGTGAGATGAAATAACTTATCCATTCTATCTATTGCCCATCATGGCTTTCTGGGTCCAAGTGACCATTATAACGAAATTGCTTTGATTGTCACCAATCAATCTTTAAAAGGAAACAATATATGGGTAAAGATCATAGATTTTAGTACGCAATAATAATAATGATAATAACAATAACAATAACGAAAATAATAATAATAAAATTAATAATACCGAAATTGCTGTGATTTTTGCCGATCAATCTTTAAAAAAGACACAATATATGTGTAAAGCTCAAAGATTTTAGAACGCAATAAAAATAACAACAACAACAACAACAACAAAAATAATAATAATAAAATGAATAATACCGAAATTGCTGTGATATTTGCCGATCAATCTTTAAAGGGACACAATATATGGGTAAAGCTCAAAGATTTTAGAACGCAATAATAATAATAATAACAACAACAACAACAACAACGAAAATAATAATAATAAAATGAATAATACCGAAATTGCTGATTTTTGCCGATCAATCTTTAAAGGGACACAATATATGGGTAAAGCTCAAAGGTTTTAGAACGCAATAATAATAACAACAACAACAACAATAATAATAATAATAATAATAATAATAATAATAATAATAATAATAATAATAATAATAATAATAATAGTTCATGCACAATTCACACCGCGCGAAAGCAAATCACGATGCGGGCCAAGCAGAGAAAGGAGAGCGCCCAACTGGAACCATGTTAATTACGTTGAACAAAAGGAAGAGCGAAGAAAAAGGTCACCTCTAAAGCACATTCAATTCCTGGTCACGCCCAGGAGAGCAACGAACTCCCCGGTCCTTGTACGTTAGCCCCTGTAATATCAATATATAGGACGCCCACTTATTTAATACCTGTATGTATATAAAATATGCGTCCATGTACACATTCGGCGGTTAGGTTTTGAGAAAAGCTGTGAATTACCAATATTTTTATTTTTGAATAATAATAACTACAATAGCAAATGATATCATTGACACTGACGGGATTGGAAGCTTGGAGGTGAATTACCAAATATGTTTACTTTAAGGTGCGCTCTCTCTCTCTCTCTCTCTCTCTCTCTCTCTCTCTCTCTCTCTCTCTCTCTCTCTCTCTCATACCCAGTACGTTCTCATATTAGTAATATTCGTGGATTTTCTTAGGATGGTACTTTGTTTTCCGCCGTGTCTTAAAATATTTCAGCTGGTATTTTTATCTAATTTGTATTATTTTCTGCTAATTCTCTTTTAAAGTAGGCGTACATTCTTCACTTCTTCGTACACGTAAGGCTGCTTTCCCCATTGGGGACCTTGGGCTTGTAACTCCCTGCTTTCCTAACAGCATCTAGACTCCCAACAACAACAACAACAACAGCAATAATAATAATATTAATAATAATAATAATGATAATAATAATAATCGGAAATATATGAAAATTCAAAATAATATTTTTCATAGGATAGTGTATTTACTTGCAATATTTCAAACTACGGTTCATCATGAACGTTATTATGGACAATAATCCATATATCTTATAAAGTATTAACGTTAATGCAGTTAACAAAAGGACGCAACGCAAGTTCAAGGTTCCATGGATTTCCGATTAACCATTAAAAATTACAAAGCACTTAATCCTCTTATACTTTTATATTGTCACATACTACCCTCTGATCTTTATCTTCTCTGCGCCACTTCAATATTTGTTTATTGAAATTTCAATGACCAGTCTGTGAAATGAGTAACCTAAGGTTGTCGTTTTTTATCTCGAAACCCAGTAAAGCTTTACAAAATAATGATCAATTGCGGAATAATGTTGAAATGTTTAAATATCACTGTAATTGTTCAGTGGTTACTTTCTTCTTGGTAAGGGTAGATGAGACTCTTTAGCTATGATAAGCAGCTCTTCTAGGAGAAGGACACTCCAAAATCAAAGCATTGTTCTCTAGTCTTAGGTAGTGCCATAGCCTCTGTACCATGGTTTTCCACTGTCATGGGTTCAGGATCTCTTACTTGAGGGTACACTCGGGCACACTATTCTATCTTGTTTCTCCTCTTGTTATTTTGAAGTTTTTTAATCCTCTTGTTATTTTTAAGTTTTATAGTTTATATGTGAGAGATTTATTTCAATGTTATTATTGTTCTTAAACTTCTTTTGTAGTTTTTCCTTATTTCCTTTCCCCACTGGGCAATTTTCCCTGTTGGAGCCCCTGGGCTTATAGTATCCTACTTTTCCAAGTAGGGTTGTAGCTTAGCAAGTAATGATAACAATATTAATAAAATTAGTAACACAATTAGTCCTTCAAGATTATCTATCTACACTGAACACTTGAAGAAGAAAAGTAGTAATTAGGGTCTAGGTTACAAAAGCACCATCTCAGGTGACAACAAAGTGGTTTATGCATTAATGCTGGGAGGTCAAAAAAGGCCTCCAAGTGTGCACAAAATCCAACAACAGTATAAGGATCGCTGTGTTAAGACTCAGCAAAACAAGTGATGTAGCACAGTCTTCACCTCGAAATAATGGTAATCTACTTCTATATCAAGTTATCCCCTCAACCTTGCACGAAGAGATGCAACAACATACAGCTAGATTGGTAGTCAAAACTTTAGTCTACCCGACTATGTCTTTGATTGGAGGGGGGGGGGGACAGAATAACCAAAATGATAAAAATATAAAATCAACCATCTAATCAAAGTGAAAAGAAATCTCAATATAGACTTAACTACCTAAGGATTCAACATCTTTTCCCTTCCATTCATTCTTCTGATAACAGGAGATTAATCAAGTTATATATGACGATTTTATTCATCTTAGATAGTTAAAATAGTTACGATAGAAACTAATTTTCGATACAAGACTTGCTTATCAATATTAGATTAACATATGGCATATAAAGCATATGGCTGTAGATTTCGAGGACGAGAAACGTTAGCTAACAAAGGAAAAGTTGTTTTCAAATGAATAATACAACAGAATTATTCAAGGACTGAAATCATCATTGGAATCATCGTACAGCAAAAACAGAAATCCTTGGACTGTTCTTGCCACCTTTAAAAACAAACGATTTTAACGTTGCGTATCTTTGTTATATCTTGGTCCTCACTCTTTCGTATGAACGTCTTGAGAACGACGTAAGCCTACCAAGGCGACTTGACCAGAGTCAAATTTCAGTGGATATCGTTACTTTCCAAATTGTTTCAATGTTTTCGATATTCTTCCCGTCTTTAATTTACACTATCTAAATTATACAGTATTCGACAATTATAGTTCTAAGAATATTGACATGTTTTAAAGATTAAAGCAACAGAATAATTTCTGATAAAGCGCTTAGAATAACATATAAATCATAATCAATAACTCAACAACTGCGTATTTGAGCGAACGGCTTCGGTGAAAACACCACGAACACGTGTATCTGTTTACATCTGTGACGTCACCATCAGCTGAGGTTTAGTTGCCAAGTGTTGCTAGACTCACTTCCCAAGGCCTTTGGGACCAATGCATCATGTTTATAACTGCACAGTATGTACACTTGGAAACCAATACAGATAGTTATATGCAATGACCAAGTAGGGAATATTCTCTTTTATTGAGGATATTTTAAAAGTACGTCAATGTACCTCAAACATAAAACTACGTAATAATCTAGTGCTTGTAGAATAATCAATAACTCTTCCTAACATACAAAATACAGAAAAAATTCCAAGGATAAGATCACCCCTCTCTCTCTCTCTCTCTCTCTCTCTCTCTCTCTCTCTCTCTCTCTCTCTCTCTCTCTCTCCTGCCCTAGTCGAACCACAAAGACTAGTGCGTAGACGTAGAAGAACTGCCAACCTTCTAACGAAAACAGATCAATAAGTCAATGCTATGGAAAAACAAAAACGACACACTTCGCGTTCCCAACCAATTATAGGAAGCCTAGATCAGATCATTAATGACATGATATGATATGCAAACTCTTAACGAGAAAATGACACCAGGAAAAACAGCTGGGAATTTTGCTTGGAGAAAAGGTGCGCATATAAAATTAGTTTGTATATGTAATAGCCATTTGACCTTGCAACATTTCCTATGCATGGGCACACACACATACATACAAACACTACACACACACACACACACACACACACATATATATATATATATATATGTGTGTGTGTGTGTGTGTGTGTGTGTGTGTGTGTACAGATTTTGGGAAATGTCACTAGAATTGAAATAATAGGTGTTGAGCAGTCGAAAGATCAAGATTTAGTACTTAGGAAAAAAGTATATCCTTTTCTGGGTATATGTGGTTGACATCTGATTTCATGGGGACAAATAAGAGTCGAATTTTAAATACTGTGTGTGTGTATATATGTATATGTATGATAATATATATATATATATATATATATATATATATATATAGGGAGAGAGAGAGGAGAGGAGAGAGAGAGAGAGAGAGAGAGAGAGAGAGAGAGAGAGAGAGAGAGGTCTGTCTAAATGTCTCGAAAGTTACTGTTACCCCATTAAAAAGTCCACGTTAACAATCATACTAAATAATCATCATCATCACCATCTCCTACTAAGCCTATTGACGCAAAGGGTCTCGGTTAGATTTCGCCAGTCGTTTCTATCTTGAGCTTTTATATCAATACTTCAACATTCGTCATCTCCTCCTTCATGTTTCATATTCCTCAGCAATGAGAGTCTGAGTCTTCCAGCTCTTCTAGTGCCTTGTGGAGCCCAGTTGAAAGTTTAGTGAACTAATCTCTCTTGCGAAATACAAAATATAAAAGATATGTCATGAAGACAATTTATATCATTCTTTAGAAAAGCAATAAGAAAATGATAAAGCTCCCATAATTCAAGTGTCAAA
>NC_090762.1:22579482-22581982 GCF_036898095.1 Palaemon carinicauda
ATGCACGATCTCTTATCGACAATGCATTACTTACAAGAGTACCAAGATGTAGAAGGTATTGTACACCTTATTTATATCACAATTATACATCATCAAATATTAAGAAAGTATTACAGAATTTAACACCCACACTGATGAACACATATATATTGCAGACCGTGCATACATTACCTAACAAACACATACACTTAAGAAAATAAGGTGTTGTTAATATACAATTTGAAAAATAAACAGATAGACTAATACTGTCCTTGAACTTAAATCATTGTTATTACTACCTAAGCTCCAACCCTAGTTAGAAAAGCAGGATGATGCTATAAGCCCCAGGGCTACAACAAGGAAAAATAGCAGCGAGAAAAGGAAACAAGGAAATAAATAAAATACAAGAGAAGTAATGAACAATTAAAATAAAATATTTTAAGAACAGTAGCAACATTAAAAAAACAAGAGAAAGAAAGAAAATCTATTAGTATGCCCGAGTGTACCTTCAGGCAGAACTTGCAAAGGTAAGACAAGTCTATTCTGAAAGACAAACTTCTTACCTGACTGTCCTAGGATTTCAATGTCCGAATCGGTGTCGTCGTCATCAAAGTCATCGGGGACAACCGTGGAGGCTTCATCATCATCATCCTCATCTTCTTCATCCCCTTGGTTGTCCATCCTCACGTCCCCTTCGTCGTCTTCGTCGCATCTTCTGTGTTTGGAGGACGGCCGAAGAAGGGAATTGTGTGGTATGGTACTGGAGATCGAGGTCGGTTGAGAGGGTTGACTTGTGCTGAAGGAGAAAGAGACGCGCCTTTGGGAGTGTGGCGACTCTCTACAGGGGACGGTGAAGGTGGAGGAGGAGGAGGAGACGGAGGAGGGCGGCTTTTCATCGCCCTTATCCCCTGATACCCTCTGAAGGACGGCGATTCTGTTGGTGTAGTCCTCCAGAAACGGTGACGTGTAGACAGTAACGTTGTCAAGGCCAATGGGGACTTCTTCGCTAACTTCCCTCTGTCTCTTCTCGCCTTCGTCTTCCCTTCTGGTGGGGGTGATCTTCCTTTTTCTCTTCCTTAGGCCCTGCTTCTTCTTGCGGGCGTCGTTGAGGTCGGAATCCGAAGAAGACGACGAAGAGGAAGAGTCCGTCAGAGGCGATAGGGCGGCGGGTAGGCGCGAATAGTGGGCCTCGGAGGAGGACGAGGATGAGGACACGTGTGGAGTTATCTTGTAGATATCATAAGCCCGGATGTCCTCCCTGTATCCTACAAAGAGAGGGCTACCCGATGTGCTTGTTTGATTTTCACTTTTATCAACACCACTGGCACTACTGCTATCTCCTGTAGCGGCTCTTTCTGACATCGCTGTAGACGGTACAGAACTCGTTTCCTTAGGACTAACACTTAATTGAATAGGTTCGGGAGGGAGAGGGTATTCCTGCCCACTGACACGGGCTAATGACGCTGTTCCAGTCACAGTTTCTTTGGCATTTGACGACGACGACGACGAGGTCTTCCTCATCATCATCACACAAGCGTGGCTATGTTTCCCGCTTCTACAATAACACGTATCAAATCGACCCGGACGACGGCTCGCAGCGCACTGACGCGGCCACGCCTCCTCGCCGTCTCCTGAGCCACAGTTGCCAGGGGTTGTTGGGAGCGAGTCAACAACGTTGTTGTCAATGCAATTCGCCGACGTCTCCTTCTGCTTCTTTTTCTTCTTCTTTGCCGTCGTGAGCTCCTTATTCTCGCATCCCTGATCTTGTTCGTCGACAGGAAGGCGCTTCAAATTCTCGTTGACCTCCGGGGAAATCGACATGCGATTCCTCGGGAGTTCCGATCGCACTCGCAGGTAAATGTCAGTTGCGGCGGGCTTCGAAGGAACTGAACCCGCTCTGTAGTGGGACGGATTTAGCACGCCCAAGTCGGTGTCGTGGTCAGATGGGAAGGCATTGTCGATTTTGGGCAACGCAGCGGAGGTGGGTGATATTGGGCGTGTCAACTTGGTTCCTGACTTGGCATTAGGCATGAACCGGGAGAGGTCAGGTCGAACATGACCCAATCTCCGTCAGCTTCCTGGGATAAACGGATGCCACCCACGCGCCCCAGCTTCGTGAGGTCATCGGGCGCGCAGCCCAAAGCCTCGCAGAAGTGGTCGGACTTCATGTACAGAGGGCCATGGTCACCGGACCTGGTATTACTGTTGACGGGACACCTGAATATCTGGGGGCGGGACGCGTGGAAGGCACCCATGGCATGACCTCTCATGATGTCGGTGACGGTGCGATGGGCATCGCCTCCTCCCGAAGGGGGATCGCCGCCCACCGCTTTCCAAAAGGTGTTTGATAACATTCCGCCCATTAAACCTACCATCTTGACTTTATTTTTTTTCGACCAGGTTACAGCGGCTACGTCTTTCTTCTAACTGCAACTGTTAAGAAAAGAAAATTTATTTTAATTTCTATTTAGTTATATTCAAAATACAAGATTCAATATCTTTACTATATCATACATTATTC
>NC_090762.1:22586982-22596982 GCF_036898095.1 Palaemon carinicauda
ATGGCGAAGTATTTGATTTAAAATCTCAAGATAGAGACGACTGGTGAAATCTAACAGAAGCCGTTTGCGTCAATAGGCGTAAGAGATGATGATGATGATGATAGTGATGATGATGATAACTGTTGAAAAGTGGGTTGCTACAGAGATGTATTTTTGGCATAATACTGCCGGCAAGTAGATTGCCACTGAGAACTAGTTTGTGCAAAAATCTGCATAGAAGTACGTTGCTACTGAGAACTTTGTGAAAACACCACAGAGATTTGGGTTGCCACTGAGAATGATTTTGTGCAAAGTACTGCCAAGAAGAGGGCTACTAATGAGAAGGATTTTGGGCAAAATATTTATGAGAAGTAGGTTGCCACTGGGAAGAATTTGTGTAAAATACTACTGAAAAGTGGGCTACTACTGCAACGGATTTTGTACAAAACACGGCTGAGAAGTGGGGTGCCACCGACTTAATTTTTTCCAAAATACTGCCGAGAAGTGGATTGCCATTGGGAAGGATTTTGTGCAAAATACTACTGACAAATGGGTTGCCATTGGGAAGGATTTTGTGCAAAATACTGCTGAGAAGTGGGTTGCCATTGGGAAGGATTTTGTGCAAAATACTACTGACAAATGGGTTGCCATTGGGAAGGATTTTGTGCAAAATACTGCTGAGAAGTGGGTTGCCATTGGGAAGGATTTTGTGCAAAATACTACTGACAAATGGGTTGCCATTGGGAAGGATTTTGTGCAAAATACTGCTGAGAAGTGGGTTGCCATTGGGAAGGATTTTGTGCAAAATACTACTGACAAATGGGTTGCCATTGGGAAGGATTTTGTGCAAAATACTGCTGAGAAGTGGGTTGCCATTGGGAAGGATTTTGTGCAAAATACTACTGACAAATGGGTTGCCATTGGGAAGGATTTTGTGCAAAATACTGCTGAGAAGTGGGTTGCCATTGGGAAGGATTTTGTGCAAAATACTACTGACAAATGGGTTGCCATTGGGAAGGATTTTGTGCAAAATACTGCTGAGAAGTGGGTTGCCATTGGGAAGGATTTTGTGCAAAATACTACTGACAAATGGGTTGCCATTGGGAAGGATTTTGTGCAAAATACTGCTGAGAAGTGGGTTGCCATTGGGAAGGATTTTGTGCAAAATACTGCTGACAAATGGGTTGCCATTGGGAAGGATTTTGTGCAAAATACTGCTGAGAAGTGGGTTGCCATTGGGAAGGATTTTGTGCAAAATACTGCTGACAAGTGGGTTGCCATTGGGAAGGATTTTGTGCAAAATACTGCTGAGAAGTGGGTTGCCATTGGGAAGGATTTTGTGCAAAATACTGCTGAGAAGTGGGTTGCCATTGGGAAGGATTTTGTGCAAAATACTGCTGAGAAGTGGGTTGCCATTGGGAAGGATTTTGTGCAAAATACTGCTGAGAAGTGGGTTGCCATTGGGAAGGATTTTGTGCAAAATACTGCTGAGAAGTGGGTTGCCATTGGGAAGGATTTTGTGCAAAATACTACTGACAAATGGGTTGCCATTGGGAAGGATTTTGTGCAAAATACTGCTGAGAAGTGGGTTGCCATTGGGAAGGATTTTGTGCAAAATACTGCTGACAAATGGGTTGCCATTGGGAAGGATTTTGTGCAAAATACTGCTGAGAAGTGGGTTGCCATTGGGAAGGATTTTGTGCAAAATACTGCTGAGAAGTGGGTTGCCATTGGGAAGGATTTTGTGCAAAATACTGCTGAGAAGTGGGTTGCCATTGGGAAGGATTTTGTGCAAAATACTGCTGAGAAGTGGGTTGCCATTGGGAAGGATTTTGTGCAAAATACTACTGAGAAGTGGGTTGCCATTGGGAAGGATTTTGTGCAAAATACTGCTGAGAAGTGGGTTGCCATTGGGAAGGATTTTGTGCAAAATACTACTGACAAATGGGTTGCCATTGGGAAGGATTTTGTGCAAAATACTGCTGAGAAGTGGGTTGCCATTGGGAAGGATTTTGTGCAAAATACTACTGACAAATGGGTTGCCATTGGGAAGGATTTTGTGCAAAATACTGCTGAGAAGTGGGTTGCCATTGGGAAGGATTTTGTGCAAAATACTACTGACAAATGGGTTGCCATTGGGAAGGATTTTGTGCAAAATACTGCTGAGAAGTGGGTTGCCATTGGGAAGGATTTTGTGCAAAATACTACTGACAAATGGGTTGCCATTGGGAAGGATTTTGTGCAAAATACTGCTGAGAAGTGGGTTGCCATTGGGAAGGATTTTGTGCAAAATACTACTGACAAATGGGTTGCCATTGGGAAGGATTTTGTGCAAAATACTGCTGAGAAGTGGGTTGCCATTGGGAAGGATTTTGTGCAAAATACT
This sequence comes from Palaemon carinicauda, assembly GCF_036898095.1. Classification (NCBI taxonomy): domain Eukaryota; kingdom Metazoa; phylum Arthropoda; class Malacostraca; order Decapoda; family Palaemonidae; genus Palaemon; species Palaemon carinicauda. The sequence continues at coordinate 22,589,348 of NC_090762.1, forward strand.
ACTGACAAATGGGTTGCCATTGGGAAGGATTTTGTGCAAAATACTGCTGAGAAGTGGGTTGCCATTGGGAAGGATTTTGTGCAAAATACTACTGACAAATGGGTTGCCATTGGGAAGGATTTTGTGCAAAATACTGCTGAGAAGTGGGTTGCCATTGGGAAGGATTTTGTGCAAAATACTACTGACAAATGGGTTGCCATTGGGAAGGATTTTGTGCAAAATACTGCTGAGAAGTGGGTTGCCATTGGGAAGGATTTTGTGCAAAATACTGCTGAGAAGTGGGTTGCCATTGGGAAGGATTTTGTGCAAAATACTACTGAGAAGTGGGTTGCCATTGGGAAGGATTTTGTGCAAAATACTGCTGAGAAGTGGGTTGCCATTGGGAAGGATTTTGTGCAAAATACTACTGAGAAATGGGTTGCCATTGGGAAGGATTTTGTGCAAAATACTGCTGAGAAGTGGGTTGCCATTGGGAAGGATTTTGTGCAAAATACTACTGACAAATGGGTTGCCATTGGGAAGGATTTTGTGCAAAATACTGCTGAGAAGTGGGTTGCCATTGGGAAGGATTTTGTGCAAAATACTACTGACAAATGGGTTGCCATTGGGAAGGATTTTGTGCAAAATACTGCTGAGAAGTGGGTTGCCATTGGGAAGGATTTTGTGCAAAATACTACTGACAAATGGGTTGCCATTGGGAAGGATTTTGTGCAAAATACTGCTGAGAAGTGGGTTGCCATTGGGAAGGATTTTGTGCAAAATACTACTGACAAATGGGTTGCCATTGGGAAGGATTTTGTGCAAAATACTGCTGAGAAGTGGGTTGCCATTGGGAAGGATTTTGTGCAAAATACTACTGACAAATGGGTTGCCATTGGGAAGGATTTTGTGCAAAATACTGCTGAGAAGTGGGTTGCCATTGGGAAGGATTTTGTGCAAAATACTACTGACAAATGGGTTGCCATTGGGAAGGATTTTGTGCAAAATACTGCTGAGAAGTGGGTTGCCATTGGGAAGGATTTTGTGCAAAATACTACTGACAAATGGGTTGCCATTGGGAAGGATTTTGTGCAAAATACTGCTGAGAAGTGGGTTGCCATTGGGAAGGATTTTGTGCAAAATACTACTGACAAATGGGTTGCCATTGGGAAGGATTTTGTGCAAAATACTGCTGAGAAGTGGGTTGCCATTGGGAAGGATTTTGTGCAAAATACTACTGACAAATGGGTTGCCATTGGGAAGGATTTTGTGCAAAATACTGCTGAGAAGTGGGTTGCCATTGGGAAGGATTTTGTGCAAAATACTACTGACAAATGGGTTGCCATTGGGAAGGATTTTGTGCAAAATACTGCTGAGAAGTGGGTTGCCATTGGGAAGGATTTTGTGCAAAATACTGCTGACAAATGGGTTGCCATTGGGAAGGATTTTGTGCAAAATACTGCTGAGAAGTGGGTTGCCATTGGGAAGGATTTTGTGCAAAATACTGCTGACAAGTGGGTTGCCATTGGGAAGGATTTTGTGCAAAATACTGCTGAGAAGTGGGTTGCCATTGGGAAGGATTTTGTGCAAAATACTGCTGAGAAGTGGGTTGCCATTGGGAAGGATTTTGTGCAAAATACTACTGACAAATGGGTTGCCATTGGGAAGGATTTTGTGCAAAATACTGCTGAGAAGTGGGTTGCCATTGGGAAGGATTTTGTGCAAAATACTACTGACAAATGGGTTGCCATTGGGAAGGATTTTGTGCAAAATACTGCTGAGAAGTGGGTTGCCATTGGGAAGGATTTTGTGCAAAATACTACTGACAAATGGGTTGCCATTGGGAAGGATTTTGTGCAAAATACTGCTGAGAAGTGGGTTGCCATTGGGAAGGATTTTGTGCAAAATACTACTGACAAATGGGTTACCATTGGGAAGGATTTTGTGCAAAATACTGCTGAGAAGTGGGTTGCCATTGGGAAGGATTTTGTGCAAAATACTGCTGACAAGTGGGTTGCCATTGGGAAGGATTTTGTGCAAAATACTGCTGAGAAGTGGGTTGCCATTGGGAAGGATTTTGTGCAAAATACTGCTGAGAAGTGGGTTGCCATTGGGAAGGATTTTGTGCAAAATACTGCTGAGAAGTGGGTTGCCATTGGGAAGGATTTTGTGCAAAATACTGCTGAGAAGTGGGTTGCCATTGGGAAGGATTTTGTGCAAAATACTACTGACAAATGGGTTGCCATTGGGAAGGATTTTGTGCAAAATACTGCTGAGAAGTGGGTTGCCATTGGGAAGGATTTTGTGCAAAATACTGCTGAGAAGTGGGTTGCCATTGGGAAGGATTTTGTGCAAAATACTACTGACAAATGGGTTGCCATTGGGAAGGATTTTGTGCAAAATACTGCTGAGAAGTGGGTTGCCATTGGGAAGGATTTTGTGCAAAATACTACTGACAAATGGGTTGCCATTGGGAAGGATTTTGTGCAAAATACTGCTGAGAAGTGGGTTGCCATTGGGAAGGATTTTGTGCAAAATACTACTGACAAATGGGTTGCCATTGGGAAGGATTTTGTGCAAAATACTGCTGAGAAGTGGGTTGCCATTGGGAAGGATTTTGTGCAAAATACTACTGACAAATGGGTTGCCATTGGGAAGGATTTTGTGCAAAATACTGCTGAGAAGTGGGTTGCCATTGGGAAGGATTTTGTGCAAAATACTACTGACAAATGGGTTGCCATTGGGAAGGATTTTGTGCAAAATACTGCTGAGAAGTGGGTTGCCATTGGGAAGGATTTTGTGCAAAATACTACTGACAAATGGGTTGCCATTGGGAAGGATTTTGTGCAAAATACTGCTGAGAAGTGGGTTGCCATTGGGAAGGATTTTGTGCAAAATACTACTGACAAATGGGTTGCCATTGGGAAGGATTTTGTGCAAAATACTGCTGAGAAGTGGGTTGCCATTGGGAAGGATTTTGTGCAAAATACTACTGACAAATGGGTTGCCATTGGGAAGGATTTTGTGCAAAATACTGCTGAGAAGTGGGTTGCCATTGGGAAGGATTTTGTGCAAAATACTACTGACAAATGGGTTGCCATTGGGAAGGATTTTGTGCAAAATACTGCTGAGAAGTGGGTTGCCATTGGGAAGGATTTTGTGCAAAATACTGCTGAGAAGTGGGTTGCCATTGGGAAGGATTTTGTGCAAAATACTACTGACAAATGGGTTGCCATTGGGAAGGATTTTGTGCAAAATACTGCTGAGAAGTGGGTTGCCATTGGGAAGGATTTTGTGCAAAATACTACTGACAAATGGGTTGCCATTGGGAAGGATTTTGTGCAAAATACTGCTGAGAAGTGGGTTGCCATTGGGAAGGATTTTGTGCAAAATACTACTGACAAATGGGTTGCCATTGGGAAGGATTTTGTGCAAAATACTGCTGAGAAGTGGGTTGCCATTGGGAAGGATTTTGTGCAAAATACTACTGACAAATGGGTTGCCATTGGGAAGGATTTTGTGCAAAATACTGCTGAGAAGTGGGTTGCCATTGGGAAGGATTTTGTGCAAAATACTGCTGAGAAGTGGGTTGCCATTGGGAAGGATTTTGTGCAAAATACTGCTGAGAAGTGGGTTGCCATTGGGAAGGATTTTGTGCAAAATACTGCTGAGAAGTGGGTTGCCATTGGGAAGGATTTTGTGCAAAATACTACTGACAAATGGGTTGCCATTGGGAAGGATTTTGCGCAAAATACTGCTGAGAAGTGGGTTGCCACTAGGCTGGATTTTGTACAAAACACGCTAAGAAGTGGGTTGCCACTGACATTGAATTTTTGCAAAATACTGTTGAGAAGTGGGGTTGCCATTGGGATGGATTTTGTGCAAAATACTACTGACAAATGGGTAGCCATTGGGAAGGATTTTGTGCAAAATACTGCTGAGAAGTGGGTTGCCACTAGGCTGGATTTTGTACAAAACACTGCTAAGAAGTGGGTTGCCACTGACATTGAATTTTTGCAAAATACTGTTGAGAAGTGGGGTTGCCATTGGGATGGACTTTTTGCTAAATACTGCTGAGAAGTGGGTTGCCATTGGGAAGGATTTTGTGCAAAATACTGTGTAGAAGTGGGCAACTACTGAGAGTGATTTTATGAAAATACTGCTGAAAAGTAGGTTGCTCGTAAGAGGGATTTTGTGCAAAATATTGTTGCGAAAGGGGTAAGCACAGGGGATTTTATGCAAAATGCTGCTAAGAAACGGGTTGCCACTGAGAGGAATTTTGTGCAAAATACTGGTCAGAAATGGGTTATCACTGGGAAGGATTTAGCGCAAAATACTGCTCAGAAGTGGGCTACTCATGAGAGGAATTTTATGCAAAATACTGCTCAGAAATGGGTTGTCACTAAGAAAGATTTTGTGCAATATACTATTGAGAAGTGGACTACTAATTGGGATGGATTTTGTACAAAACACTGTTGTTCAGTAGTGGGTAGCCACTGAAGATTTTGTGCAAAATACTGCTGAGAAATGTGTTGCAACAGGGAAGGATTCTATGCAAAATACTGCTGAGAAATGTGTTGCAACAGGGAAGGATTCTATGCAAAATACTGCTGAGAAATGTGTTGCAACAGGGAAGGATTCTATGCAAAATATTGCTGAGAAGTGTGTTCCAACTGGGATGGATTCTATGCAAAATACTGCTGAGAAGTGGGGCACTCCAGTGATGGATTTTGTGCAAACTACTGCTGAGAAGTGAGTTGCCATTTGGGAAGGATTTTGTGCAAAATACTACTGAGAAGTGGGTTGCCATTGGGAAGGAATTTGTGCAAAATATTGTGCAGAAGTGGGCGACTACTGAGAGGGATTTTAAGAAAATACTGCTGAGAAGTGGGTTGTCCCTGAAAGGGACTTTGCGCAAAATACTGTTGATAAGTGGGTAGCCACTGAGGATTTTGGGCAAAATGCAGCTGAGAAGTGGGATGCAACTGGGAAGGATTTTGTGCAAAATACTACTGAGAAGTGGGCTATTAATGGTGATTCATTTTGTAAAAAAAAAAAAAAAAAAAAAAAAAAAAAAAAAAACCCTCTGCTGAGAAGCGGTTGCTCCTGAGAGGGATTTTGTGCAAAATATTGTTGCGAAAGGGGTAAGCACAGGGGATTTTGTGCAAAATATTGCTGAGAAGTGGGTTGTCACTGGGAAGAATTTTGCGCAAAATACGCCTCAGAAGTGGGCTACTAGTGAGAGGGATTTTTTGCAAAATACTGCTGAGAAATGGTTTGTCACTGGGAAAGATTTTGTGCAAAATATTACTGAGAAGTGGATTGCCTTTGGGATGATGTTGTACAAAACACAGCTGAGAAGGATTTTGTGCAAAATATTGAGTTGTGGGTAGCCACTGAAGAATTTGCGCAAAATACTGCTGAGAAGTGTGTTCCAACTGGGATGGATTCTAGGCAAAATACTGCTGAGAAGTGAGGTACTACTGTGATGGATTTTGTGCAAAAAACTTCTGAGAAGTGGGCTGCCAATGAGAGGGATTTTGTGCAAAATACTGATGAGAAGTGGGTTGCCACCTAGAAGGATTTGATGCAAAAGAGTGTGGGAAAATTGGCTATTAATGGGATTTAGTTTGTGCAAACTACTGCTGAAACGTGGTTATCCCCGAGAAGGATTTTATGTAAAATATTGTTGAGAAGTGGGTAGCCACTGGGGATTTTGTGCAAAATACTGCTGAGAAGTGGGTTGCCACTAGGAAGGGTTTTGTGCAAAAAACTGCTAAGAAGTGGGTTGCCACCTAGAGGGATTTTGTGCAAAAGACTGCGGAGAAATGTTCTATTACTGAGAAGGATTTTATACAAAATACTGCTGAGAAATGGGTTGTCCCCGAGAAGGATTTTATGCAAAATATTGTTGAGCACTGGTTAGCCATTGAGGATTTTGTACATAACACTGCTAAGAAGTGAGTTGCTATTGTTTTTTTTTTTTTTTTTTTTTTTTTTTTTTTTGGTAAAGTAATGTTTTGATATGGGTTGCTTCTGAGATGGCTTTTATGCAAAATGCTGCTATGAAGCGAGCTGCTGCTGAGAATTATTTTATGCACAATGAAACTGAGAAAGATAGGTTTGCTACTGACATCGCTGCAACAAAATGGAAGAGATACTAAACGGTGAAAAGATAGTAGACATGGATACAACAGTGAGGACCAGGAAACTATTTCAGCCCTCAGAAACTACCGTGTGTCACACCATTTGTTTTAGAGGGAGTTGAATTCTATTTGTTAGGGACGACGAGAAAGGAGGTCATAATAAAGAAGGAGAATTCTGCACATGTTAACCTGGTGCAAAAAAGTGATGATGTCTACCTGGCGAAGGGCTCGGCACCATTCGTGGGAGATTACTGGCACCGAGTGCAGTGTCACTAACAAGGGGAGGAGGAGGAGGAGGAGGAGGAGGAGGAGGAGGAGGGGTGGACAGGTGGTGGAACCACTGACGTCATTAGGGTTTATATCTGTATTTGACTCGCAACTCCTTTATCTGTAAAGAATACTATTAACCCCCCACTCCTCTCTCTCTCTCTCTCTCTCTCTCTCTCTCTCTCTCTCTTAGGCTCACTATTCCTTACATTGTCTTCAGCTCCCACTAGCATCTTTTGTTGACAGTGAAACGTGCGACGACTGCCAGAATACCAATGCTTGCTTGCCTGTTATTTTTTTCTCTCTTTTTGCACGGCTGTTCTCATTCCTGTCACTGACCTGTGATGGCATTGTTGATTTACTTCACTAAATAAACTTTTGGTAAACAACAAACAAGTTTGAGCCGGTTTATTTCAGCGAGGGGTTCTTCGTGATCTGAGAGTATCTTTTAGAGAGAGAGAGAGAGAGAGAGAGAGAGAGAGAGAGAGAGAAAGCCAAGGTATTTACGAGTTATTCCCTATGTTATGCATGTCCATCAAAACTAAGCATCTGCGTTGGTCTGACGATATCTTTAGCATCAAAAGACTGGCTTCCGGTGGAGATCAAGGCCAAGAATTGGATTTATTGCAAAACATCGACGTTGCAAAATTTATTTGCATGGATTCTATCACCTGGATTCCGGTTTCTCTGTTTAAAAGTGTATTTGATTTCCTCAGTGAAACTTGTCTCTCATTTATACTTCGTTAATTTTCATAATCCCCATTAAATGGTTTCGATAACTTTGTCCTTAGGATAGCTTACCATGGCGAGCGTCTTTCCTTATCAATGAATGGACTGGGTTTACAATGAACGTTTGAAGGATTGTTAAAATCTCGCCAAAATGAACAAATGTCTTTCGTCATAAACTTCATAACTCTACGAGGTATACATTGAACATTTTCCTCTTCTTTTTGTGTGTGTATCTGTCATTACACGTGGAATTTTTCTCTACACTGATGTCGTTATTGCGATGTTTGGCACCACTTTGCTGACGTTAATGGGCCCCTCAGTGAGGATACATCCTTTGGAGGCCCCGGTTGAACCATAATATTTACATATACGCTTTACCCCTTTCCAAATAGAAATAAAGGGACCCGAGACTGAGCATAACGCTCACATCTGGAAATGAAAGGATCAGGCGAGGCGAGCGTAGGTATGGGGGCCCCGTTAGAAGCGTAAGAGTATTTTTGCCCTAACGTTGTCC
>NC_090762.1:22599482-22604482 GCF_036898095.1 Palaemon carinicauda
ATCTATAAGATTATTCAATTAATTTCAAAGGGAAGCAGATACTGAGGTAAATTACATTCTCAGAATTTTTAATAAAAATAATGGAAATTGATGCAAGTCACACTTGTAAGTTACTACATTTCTGGCCAGAAGAGACTAACAAACCCTCTTCACTTCAGACCAAAAAATCTAAAACCTGCTTTACAGAAACAGTGACTTAGTCTTCATGGACCAGGGAGCCCATTCATGGAAATCCTGCATTCACACTCCAAAAATATATCTAAGATGATGGAAGAAAGGAAGATATAATATGCTAAAAAGTAGGTGCTGCAAAGACCATTGAGAAATACCTACAGTTCAACGAATAAGGTACAATGACAAAAGTAACCCGCACTCTTCCCCCAAAAAGGGGGGAACTTATGCCATAAGAGTATTAAATTACAAAATAAACGAGACGTGGGATAATCTGTGTTGTTTTTATACACGGTAGCAACCCGATATACTCCTATAAGACACTTGCTTCTAAGTACAGGTTACAGACTGGCTCCCATCCCCTGCTAAGTGCACCAGGCAGATATTCTACTTCAAATGATTCTTGAGTATTTTACAAAAATATGCACGACCATTATAGGTTCTTTTTCATAAAGTATTAATTACCAACCATAAAAAAGCGAAACTTTTTTTTGTGCCAACCATAAAAAAGCGAAACTTTTTTTGTGCCAACCATAAAAAAGCGCTATTTAACATATAAGATAGTGTTTAAAAATTTGGACTTAAGGACCCCCTGTGGGGACAGACAGGACATTCAGTACTAAACTCGAGCTTGAGATGCACTAAGAAGTATTAGTTATTAGACGATGGAAGAAATGAAGCTAGAACAAACGTCCAGTTATGTATATAATATTTAGGATATCGAGAAATTGTTGTCTGGGCTCGTAATATATCCCTTTTAGACGAAACAACCTATATAAATATGAATAAATTATATATAACAAATAAATGTATACACCTCTATATATATATATATACGTATATATATATATATACGTATATATATATATATATACACACATATATGTATATATATATATATATATACACATATATATGTATATATATATATATATATATATAGATGAGAAAATTTATTCGAAACACGTGTCGACGCGAAATGATAAATGGAGAAATGTAAAAGCAGTTTCCCTGTTAACCTGAAAACTATTTACAGCTCAAATTTTCCGGAGAAATGTTGTCTTCGATTCTTAGATGCCACTAGGATATATATATATATATATATACTCATACACACATTTAGAACTCGAATGCAACTTTTCTATTGTTCTTCTCTGTAACTTTAAATTGTTCATTGATAACTTTGAAACCCTTCTATGCTACATACCAGATATGATCACATACATTCCACACAAGCACACACACGCACGCACGCAAGCAAGCACACAGCCAAAGATTTAAAAGATAAGGTACGAAATACGAAATAGGAAGGCCCGAACAAAAAGCCATACAAAGGAGCAACTGGGAAAGCGAAGAGAGGGACAAAGCAGTTAATCATTGCCACAAAGGTCGAGAGAAACAAAGGAATTAATCGGCTTGCAAATGAAAAAGAAGACAAAGGTTATCTTTATCATTGCAGAGGAAAAAATCAACAAATGGTAAAACTGGGTATTTGATTCATCTTGGGGTACGAAATAGCAGTGTTCGTTGTTATTGATTCCTAACTTCGTACTCATCGGCCACTTATTCGTACCTAACTTTGTATTATCTTCCCTTCTCAGTTCCATTTTAGTTGTTCTTTGTCTTCTAACCACTCTAAATAAGATTTATTCTCTTGTGTATTATTGTTTTACATGTAGTACAATTCAGATGAGTTTCTATTTAACAATCTCTAGTAGCTCATCATTGCATGAACGGGTTTTGTATAAATCTATAAAATAAACTCTACGGGTTACAGCGTCCATGTTTAATTGAAGATTATGAGGGGGAGTTATATCGTACTGGATGTAACTGAAAGGATTTGTAATAAGTGGGAATTTAACCAACCCCCCCCCTCTCTCTCTCTCTCTCTCTCTCTCTCTCTCTCTCTCTCAGAGAAAGAAGAAGAAGAAGAAGAGGAGCGGGAGGAGGAGGACAACTCCCAAAACACCTTAGACCCAAGCGTTCAGTAACCAGGTCTACAAGCTGTCAAAACAGGATGACTCAAACGTACACACTACAAGCAAGATAAACACCAACAAGAGAAAAATTCAAACAGAAAGTATGCCCAAGCAAACAAAAGCACACATCCCTTACAGGGACATAAGATTTATGCCTTGGGTACGACTAGAGAAGCTCCCAAATGGATACTCCGTCTTTATATAGATACGGAGGAGGATTCATCTCTCTTTATCTTGGGATGAAGTTTGGCTGTTAGAGCGGTTTGTTAGGTTAGAGTCGTTTCCTTTACATTATGTTTGGTTTGCTCTGGTTGATATGATGGGGAGAGAGAGAGAGAGAGAGAGAGAGAGAGCATGATTTTAATAACAAATAAGGGGTGTCCACTTTCAATATACCGTATAAACACACACACACACACACACATATATATATATATATATAGTATATAAATTATATCATGGAGGCAGCATGAGGAAGGGCAGTATATATATATATATATATATGTATGTATATATATGTATATATATGTATATATATATATATATATACATATATATATATATATACATTTATCATGGAGGCAGCATGAGGAAGGGCTGTGAATGGTGGAATGAAGGAGTGAAGGTAAAAGTGGAAGAGAAAAAGAGGGCTTTTGAAGAATGGCTGCAGAGTAATAATAGTGTAGAGAAGTAAGAAAGATATAGAGAGAAAAATGTGGAAGTAAAGCGCAAGGTAAGTGAGGCAAAGAGGGCAGCTGACCTGAGGTGGGGTCAGGGATTGGGTCATTCATATGAAGAGAATAAGAAGTTTTGGAAAGAAGTGAAGAGAGTAAGGAAGGCTGATTCAAGAATTGAAGAAACAGTGAAAGATGGAAATGGAAGGTTGTTAAAAGGAGAGGAGGCAAGGAAAAGGTGGACGGAGTATTTTGAAAGTTTACTGAATGTTGAGGATAATAGGAAGGCAGACATAATTGCTGTTGCACGTGTTGAGGTGCCAGTGAAGGGAGATGAGAATGAGAGAGATTACTATAGAGGAAGTGAGGAGAGTACTAGATGAAACGAGAGTATGAAAAGCATCTGGTATGGATGGTGTGAGAGCTGAGATGTTGAAGGAAGGGGGTGTGACTGTACTTGAATGGTTGGTGAGATTGTTTAATATGTGTTTTGTGTTATGAATAGCACCAGTAGATTGGGTTTGTGCGTGTATTGTACCACTATACAAGGGTAAGGGAGATGTGCATGAGTGTTGTAATTCAAGGGGTATTAGTTTGTTGAGTGCAGTTGGAAAAGTGTAAGGTAGAGTACTGATTAATAGGATTAAGGATAAAACAGAGAATGCAATCTTAGAAGTACAGGGTGGTTTTAGAAGAGGTAGGGGATGTATGAATCAGATTTTTACAGTTGGGCAGATATGCGAGAAATATTTAGCAAAAGGTAAGGATGTGTATGTTGCGTTTATGGCTATGGAGAAAGCGTATGATAGAGTTGATAGGGAAGCAATGTGGAATGTGATGAGGTTATATGGAGTTGGTGGAAGGTTGTTGCAAGCAGTGAAACTACAAAGGTAGTAAAGCATGTGCTTAGGATAGGAAATGAAGTGAGCGATTGGTTCGGGTGAGAGTTGGACTGAGACAGGGATGTGTGATGTCACCGTGGTTGTTTAACTTGTATGTTGATGGAGTGGTGAGAGAGGTGAATGCTTGAGTGCTTGGACGAAGATTGAAACTGGTAGACGAGAATGACCATGAATGGGAGGTAAATCAGTTGTTGTTTGCGGATGATACTGTACTGGTTGCAGACGCGGAAGAGAAGCTTGGCCGATTAGTGACAGTATTTGGAAGGGTGTGTGGGAGAAGGAAGTTGAGAGTTAATGTGGGTAAGAGTAAGGTTATGAGATGTACAAGAAGGGAAGGTGGTGCGAGGTTGAATGCCATGTTGAATGGAGAGTTACTTGAGGAGGTGGATCAGTTTAAGTACTTGGGGTCTGTTGTTGCAGCAAATGGTGGAGTGGAAGCAGATGTGCATCAGAGAGTCGATGAAGGATGCAAAGTGTTGGGGGCAGTTAAAGGAGTAGTAAAAAATAGAGGGTTGGGCATGAATGTAAAGAGTTCTGTATGAGAAAGTGATAATACCAACTGTGGTGTATGGATCGGAGTTGTGAGGAATGTGAGTGACGGAGAGACATAAATTGAATGTTTGAGATGAAGTGTCTAAGGAGTATGGCTGGTGTATCTCGAGTAGATAGGGTTAGGAACGAAGCAGTGAGGGTGAGAACGGTGTAAGAAATGAGTTAGCAGATAGAGTGGATATGAATGTGTTAAGGTGGTTTGGCCATGTTGAGAGAATAGAAAATGGCTGTCTGGAAAAGAAGGTGACGAATACAAGAGTAGACGGGAGAAGTACAAGAGGAAGGCCAAAGTTTGGGTGGATGGATGGAGTGAAGGAAGCTCTGGGTGATAGGAGGATAGATGTGATAGAGACAAGAGAGCGTGCTAGAAATAGGAATGAATGGCGAGCAACTGTGACGCAGTTCTGGTAGGCCCTGCTGCTTCCTCCGGTGCCTTGGATGACCACGGAGGTACCAGCAGAAGGGGATTCAGCGTTATGAAGCTTCATCTGTGGTGAATAATGTGGGAAGGTGGGCTGTGCCACCCTAGCAGTACCAGCCGAACTCGGTTGAGTCCCTTGTCAGGCTGGGAGGAACGTAAAGACGTCCCCTTTTTTGTTTCATTTGTTTGATGTGCCTTGGTATATGCATGTATATATGTAAATATATAATATATAATATATATGTGTAGAAATCACGAAAGCTGACACGTGATGAATATAAAATGTATTATAGCCACGGAA
>NC_090762.1:22606982-22612732 GCF_036898095.1 Palaemon carinicauda
AACAACTGTATTTCTTGTTAGTGTTGCTACTTGCTTAAGGTAATGGTTGAGGACAATTGTCTTTCAAACTTTGCCCTTTAATTGTATGGGAACTTTCCTATTATCTATGATACCTCTATATAATGGAAATAAAGCAATATGAAGTACTTTAGATTGAAAGTATAAAATTCAAAGATAATAGGCTAATTATGAAGACATTGTAATTATATGAATGACAAAGGTGTGTGTGTGTGTGTGTGTGTGTTTGTGTGTGTGGGTTTATATAATTAAGGTAAAGGTTGAGTTAAGAGATTAAGCATTAGGTTTCCTAGCTCTAAAGTTTGAGGTAAAAGACTAATATTCTTTACTAGCTTAAGGTAAAGGTTGAGGTAAGAGATTAGAATTGAGTTTCTTTGCATAAAGTAAAGGTTGTGGTAATAGATTAGCATTGAGATATTTATGTAAGATAAAGGTTGAGGCAATAGATTAGGACTGATTTTATTTAATTAAGGTAAAGGTTGAGGTGAGAGATTAGCATTGAGATTATTCACATAAGGTAAAGGTTAAGGCAATAGATTAGGACTGATTTTATCTATCAAAGGAAAAGGTTGAGGTAACAGATTAAGATTAGGTTTATTTTCTTAAGGTAAAGGTTGAGATGAACCATTAGCATTAGGTTTATTTTGTTATGGACCTAATTCTTTGTGTTTGAAGGGTTGTGTGAAATTATAGATTTGGTCTATTAGCATTAGGGCCTGTGAGGCCATTCATCGTCCAAATGATACTGGGGGAGAACCCAACAGCTGCACTATGAGGTAAAAGTTGAAAGAGGTTGGACAGCAAAATCTTTGAAGAATTATTTTTGGATTTCACTTCACCTGAATGGCAATATCTTAACGTGGTCAAAGCTATAATAGTCAGGGGCACTCATAATAGGTTGGTTTGCTGTGAGCGATTACACGAAATTTTCACACCAATCCGCATTGGCCAGCGTGGTGATGACAACGGGCCAAACCCCTGACATGAATTAGGACATGTCTGAGGCCTTTGTCCCGCAGTCAACTACAAACCAGTACATTTGTTATTAGTGCTCTAAGTCGCACTAAATAAAAAGGAAACTTTAGATGATCCAGGACTTGAAAGGCATTTAATTACAATGCTAATTAAGCATTTTCAATATGTGAATTACATTGAGATAAATTGATATAAACTTTGATAAGTAAATCAGCATCATGAATTCAATACTTCTCCGCATAACGTCTAGAGGAATCTTAATTAATGACATGTTAATCAATCATAACTGATAACAGGTGATGATGAAGAGAATCAGTTGCCATGACTCATAGGGTAAATTTAAATTTCTTTTCGGGTGTCGGAAATTGTTAGATCTCTTTCAATTGCCGTTTTCCGTACCTACTACAATTTTCAAAACGATAAAGATAACTTATGCATCCATGTCTAGACCACTGCAGGACAAAGGCCTCAGACATGTCCTTATTCATGTCTAGGGTTTGGCCATATCCATTACCACGCTGGCCACTGCAGATTGGTGATGGTGGGAGAATTTAGTCTAATCGCTCACAGCAAACCAACCTAGTATGGGTGGCCCTGACTCGTATAGCTCTGCTGATCATGGCGATACTCAAACTCTTCCATCATGTTGAGGTATTCCCACTAAATATATATATATATATATATATATGTATATACATATATATATATATATATATATGAGAGAGAGAGAGAGAGAGAGAGAGAGAGAGCTTTGTTTACGTGTAATGTTGAATTGTGTTTATTATCATTATTACTATTATTATTATTATTAATAATATTACTTGCTAAGCTACAACACTAGTTGGAAAGCAGGAAGGTATAAGCCCTAGTGCTCCAACAGGGATAACAACCCAATGAGGAAAGGAAATAAGGAAAATGCAAGAAAAGTAATTAGCAATTAAAATAAAATATTCTAAGGACAGTAACATCAAAATAAATCCTTCATATATAAACTATATAAACTTTAAAACCAAGAGTAAGAGAATAAGATAGAACAGCGTGCCCGAGTGTACCCTCAAGCAAGAGAGATCTACCCCCAAGACAGTGGAAGAGCATGGTACAGAGGCTATGGCACTACCCAAGACTAGAGAACAATGGTTTGATTTAGGAGTGTCCTTATCCTAGAAGAGCTGCTTACTATAGCTAATGTTTAAACTAGGGAGTAGAACTTCAAAAGTTCAAAGTAGGAGCAAATGTTTTTATGCTGACCAGGCTGACATGAGTCTTTTTATAGTTTATATATGACAAAACTGGTTTTGACGTTGTTAATAGTTTATATAGGACATATCTGTTTTGACGCTGCTACTGTTTTTAGAATGAAATATTGTTAATATATTCTCATCATTTATTTATTTCCTAATTCACTTTCCTCACTGGGCTATTTTTCCCTTTGGAGCCCTTGGGCTTATAGCATCTTGCTCTTCCAACAAGGGTTGTAGCTTGGCTAATAATAATAATAATAATAATAATAATAATAATAATAATAATAATAATAATAATAATGACTCGTAAACATCTATTCACATACTATCCTTGTGCATGCAATTCAGTGAATTTGCAATAGCATTCTGGTTACTTCTTTTAGTTTACACCCCATACTGCATTCGCTGGCTACAGGGAGGAAATATGTTTAGTCTGGAGATTCTAAACAATTCCCGTTTTGATAAACATCGAAAGAACCGCCTGGTGTTAGATGTAACTGAAGTGAGGAATGTGAATGTCTTGGAAAGGACAAAGGCTCAAACCCAGACTGTTTTGGTGCCGTTGATTATTGAGGGCAAGGAAAGTGTTATGCATACTTAGGATAATGAGGCTGAAGTATGAAAGTGAACAAATAAATCAGTTGCTAATTAGATTAAATGGCATGGCGTCGTCGAGGAAAGCTATTGGTCTATTTCAAGTTGAATTTAAAACAACTATGCTTTAACCACATTGCAGTTTATAGTTATTTTGCAATCAGTTAAACATAACTATCTCTAATCGAATTGCAATTTATAGTAATTTTGCAATCAGTTAAATATAACTATCTCCAATGGAAATGTATGTAATTTTAGAGTATTTTTGCAATCAATTAAACACAACTAATCGAATTGTAATTTATAGTGATTTTGCTATCAGTTAAACATAACTATCTTTAACGAACTGTAATTTTGAGTAGCTTTGCAATCAGTTAAGGAAAAGTCCACTCTGACTCAAGGAGAGAAACCTAATTGGCGTTTCGGTGAAATTTAATCTTATTGCAACATCGTTCCTCAAAATCACACGTCAAATGCTCGCAAACTCTCTCCTTGAAGAAAGGCCAATCTCGCCTCAATCATGCATTGATATGAATGATGGAATTGGGGTTAAATAGCCCGACACTGAGGCCGGGTGGAGGGTGTCATTCAAAGTCGATTTACAATTGGGGGGAGGGGGATCCGGATGTTGCATTATTATTATTATTATATTATTATTATTATTATTATTATTATTATTATTATTATCCAAGCTACAACCCTAGTTGGAAAAGCAAGATGCTATAAGCCCAGGGGCTCCAACAGGGAAAAATAGCCCAGTGAGGAAAGGAAATAAGGAAATAAATAAATGATGAAGCTGGGCAGTAGGAAGGAGGAACGGTAGATGGAGGTAAAGTAGAAGGCAAAAAAATGGGTGTAGTAAAGGGCCCGGAAGGGGGTGCCCTGAGATCACTAACCACATATAGCGAGAGGCTTAATCCTCTAGGGCCTAATCTTGTAATAGGAGAATTTGATCTGGCTTGATATTTATAGCTATGTACCAGTACTATAATTGTGTATATAATGTGCGGTATTTATATGTAATTGCATTTTAATAAGAGGAAAACTAAAAAAAAGGAGATGCTCTTTTCACCTAGTAAAGTCATTAAACCTTTCTAGTACCTTAACATTTGGCCAGAATCTGTCAACAGTTTCCTTTCCTCACTGGGCTATTTTCCCTGTTGGGGCCCCTGGGCTTATAGCATCCTACTTTTCCAACTAGGGTTGTAGTTTAGCAAGTAACAACAACAACAACAACAACAATAATAATAATAATAATAATAACAATGATAATAACAATAATAATAATAATAATAATAATAATAATAATAAGTGTCACTATGTGAAGGCAATTTTGTGGTCAGGTCAGCTATACTTAAAATTGGGTAATTAATGCTTATGTAATGAGGAACGGGAAAAATTATGAACTGATATCTGTTGAAATGGTTTGGTCATGTAAGGAAAATGGAAGATTATGGGATGAAAAATAGACACAGTGGGCTATATACCAAATCATACAGATTCAAATGATACTTTCAAAATGACAACAAATTTGAATAAAAATAATCGCCACATCTATAAAGCCATATGAATATCCTGACACAAACACAATAAATATATATATATATATATATATGTGTGTGTGTGTGTGTGTGTGTGTAGAAGGAAAAACATAAGGGGCAAACTGACGCCTAATCGTGCATATCCGTTTTATTTTTACATCTTTCATGCTGTTCGCAATCAGTAACCTTGAGATTCCTGTTTTCAACGCGAGCATAATCCTACTTATACAATCCGTGCATGTATATGCGTATATACTCTTTAGTCCCTCCTGTGTCTGTGTGTATATATATATATATATATATGTGTGTGTGTGTGTATATAATGTGTGTAAATATATATATATATATATGTGTGTGTGTGTGTGTGTAAATATATATACATATATATATATATATATGTGTGTGTGTGTGTGTAATATATATATATATATGTGTGTGTGTAAATATATATACATATATATATATATGTGTGTGTGTGTGTAATATATATATATATATATTAGTGTACGCCATCCGTCAAAAATAACGGCTAAATATTTAGATAAATGTGCACACAAACAGCTTCAACCCTTCTCACCCCTTCCCCATTTACACACTACAATCCCTTTCACCTGGATATGACTACTTCCTCTCCCCCTACTTGAAGGACAGGGAGCGTTACATACACACACACACACACACACACATATATATATATATATATATATAAAGGCGTGTTTGCGTTAGTAGGTAAAAAGAATCTACAAAATGCTTCCAACAAATTCTCAATCATTACAGTGACAATATGTCATCTCAATTTCAATAACTTTATTCCATCACTTTTAATCTTATGAATCTGATAAGTTTCTTCCCATCCACCTCCAAAAACGTTGCAGTCATCTTTCAATAGAGGAGAACAAAACAAACGTTGAAACCACTAGCAGGGGAAGTATTTATACTCAAGAGTGTACGTGACTTGATGGCAGAGAGGGATGGACGAAAAATGGATGGTGGTGTGGCTCAGAAGGACAGTGGGAGAGGAGAGGAGGAGCAGGGGGGGGGGGGGGAAGCAGGAAGCATTTTCGGGGCCCTGGGTCAGGGGAGGGCTGCGTGAGGAAGAGGACAAAGAGGATGGAGAGAGAGAGAGAGAGAGAGAGAGAGAGAGAGAGAGTGTGTTGGGGGTGGTTCATTTCCGAGAGTTCCTTTCCGTTGATTTGCCGTTTTCTAACATTAGTACCACCTGAGATATCTTATATCTTCTGGTTCTAACGTAATTCAATTTCATAAATTATTCTTTTCCATCTTTTATCAGGCAAACTAACATTATGTTGTATTTGTATATAACGTCTCCAATATAATCCCGAGAGCCACTATGACTTAACTCTGCCAAATTAGCCTCATC
>NC_090762.1:22613232-22773232 GCF_036898095.1 Palaemon carinicauda
TAGAAATTAAAGTCACGAAAACCATTTATTATCATATCAAAGTTGTAAAATGTACGAAGCTATACGCAATTATCATCTCGGTATGAATGGATTGATTGACGTGAACTTTGATATCACAAACCAATTGTTAACCTTTTCTTTACAGTGTTACTTGTCTTTCAGCAGATTATTCGATATTTTAACCAGTTACTGGATATCGATAGGGCATTTTGCCCCATAAATATTCGTTTATTCGCTGTATTATAAATCCAAAGTTGGCTATCATTCAGATGGCTCATCTGTCGCATATTTCACCTTTACATGTTTGTAAACAAACAAGCACCAATAACTCTCTCTCTCTCTCTCTCTCTCTCTCTCTCTCTCTCTCTCTAGTCACGTGGACACTGCAAGATACCACAAGGCCAACCGGTTACACAAGGCGAAGCCGTCATAGACTTGTTGCTAGGTTGGGGGACGCAAAAAAAATACTTTTCAAATGTTTATACAATTTGAAGTATTATTTTGGTTCTGTTACCGCCCAATGCATTTTTCTTTTTTCATCGCCCATTTGTTTTAGTGTATATTTACAGTAGCATAACTAATTGTTTTTACTTTTTCCTCCTGGGGAACGGTAGAAATTGCGTTAGAAAAAATCAAGATATTAATTTCGTTTATTTAAATGGCAAGTGATAGATATTAAATTGAAGTTTGTTGACTCCAGCAATTTTTATTCTTCATTTTTTATCTTTATAGTTCTGTTGTTATGTTAGTATATCCGGGTTGACAAATATTCATAGATATCATTTTTATATATATCCTAAGCCCTTAAATTCAGTCGCACACAGCCAACTGAATGAATCATCCGTCTTATAAATGCTTCTTCATGACTTTTGTTCAAAGCATAATTTTTGTCTTGTGGACAGTTCTTTCGATGTTCTTGTTGTACCTTTATCCTGTTATTATTTGTTTTGTTTTTTTATCCTATCTCCCAGGAGTTTGTTGCCTTTTCATGAGACTTGGTCATTGAAATTGCGAAACTGAATGTTTAACCTTGCAACATGTGTCAAAATTTTCGCTAGTTATTGTGTCCATATCTTGCGCCTGTGCTTTGATATCGTTGTATATAAAATATCCACGTTAATATATAAGTTTGATCAAGTCTTTACTTGCACACCTAACGCTCAAACCATTCCTAAATGCTTAACAGTTGATCTTTTATTCTTTTCGGTCGTAAAAAGGCTAATGGTTGCAGGGAATATATGCAGGTCATGGTTTGTAATATTTAACCTTAATGACCCTCGAGATACCGAACCTCACTCATCTCTTGGATGATATAAAAGTCCCGGGTACATTCTGATACCCTTAATGCACGTGGTCTAATTGTGGGAGCGTTGGAGTCAATGTGTTCGTTTACCAGTATTCTCCAACTCTTGAGAAGCAAGGTTAAGGTGATTTGGTCACGTGAAAAGAAGAGAGGAAGAGTGTGTCTGGAGAAGGATACCAAACTTGGAACCTCCAAGTAGAAGGATTAGAGGAATCCCTAAAAAGGAGGTTTATGGATTCATTAATAGATGTTAGGGCAGCTGGCATGTCAGAAGAATTCAGTAGATAGAAGCATAGACAAATTATCGGCTCTGGTCACCCCTGAATGTGTACCTTTATACATAAACATTCAGCTGTATTGTGTAGAGAATTCCTCCTTTTAGTGAGCCATATTAATTATTTGTTACCTTGTTGGGATCCTGTTGAAATTGATTTTATTATTTTAGAAAAATATTGCATTTAAAAACTCGACATTTTAACATTCAAGCAACTTTGATGTTTACCGTGATATTTATGTTTATGTTTTAGTAGAATATCAGCAATTATATGGTGTATTCTACCATCATACTTTATTAATATTTTTATCATCCAGATGGTATGAAATAGTTTCTCGAGGTCTTTGCTTACGTTTTATCGTTTAATTAAAAGAGTTTCGAATGAATTAAGAAGTATTTCTCAATCCCGTAATATTAATATTTTTAATCCATTAAAAGTGCTCCCACATAGTTAATGCTGACAGTATATCTTGATCATACCGTGGTATTCTATTACTGTACGGTATTGTATACACATGCAAACATACACTGATATGTAAATATAGGAGTTGGCGAAAGGCATTTGGATTTCGGAAGGATAGTGGGTTAGCAAAGTAGGACCTATAAAGTGTTGTATAGAACTTATGGACGACTTTACACGAAGATTCTACATATCCAGGAGCGGACAGAGTATGTAGAAGGCAGTGATGAGCATAAATGTGAGAGACCATGATTATTTAGTTTTCTGTAGAATCGAGTTTTTTATTTTTTCTCTCTAGATTCCAGTCTTTTTTTCGCTAGACTAAGAGTCTCCCTATGATACGGGAAACTGTTCCGTGCTTACAGTACTTTGGATAGAGATGATCCAAAATACCATTTGTTTTCGTACTCTTTTAATCGATTGAGTCAATGTAATATTGAGTCCACTGAACCTCAAAGGGAAGCTTGGCCGCGGCCAGACTGATTTAAAAAAAAAAGTAAATCTAATTTGGCACATTTTGCCGCCATTACTGCCAAGGAGGAATCGCTTGAGAGCCAAGCCGACTGTGACACTAATTGTCTTAAGGACACAAGACTGGCCTATCTGTTCTGGGATGAAAGGCAGAGATGGTTTTCGTTAAAGTGTTTTCGACGTATTTTAGATTTCTTTTAGTGCCAGCAAAGTCAACACATTTAATCAGGTAGTCTATTGTTTGATTATCTTGTTTAGAGTGGTCATTTTCTTATCTGTTACTGTTGGTTTGCTAGACTTGTCTCGCTTAGTTGCATCAGCTGCTGTGAATGTTAGATCCAGATGTGGTGATTGGGTTGGCTGTGAAGTGAGTAAGGGGCTAAATGTAATTATGGAGTAGTGAAGTATTATTTATTAGTCTCTCTCTCTCTCTCTCTCTCTCTCTCTCTCTCTCTCTCTCTCTCTCGTGAATCATTAAGTATATTTTTAAAAGTTGGTTTTATGTTCGGTAAAGATTTAGTTAATATTTTTTACAGTTATTTATGACCATTAAAGGTGAACATTGACTAGACATACTGTATGTTTCTACAGTTATGTGTGTATATATATATATATATATATATATATAATCGTATTTACTGTCAGCTATTATATATTTCTGTGTAAATAATGTTCTCCAGAAGTGGGTAATACTAATATAGCTGGTAAGTTTTTGTTTGCACAAATACAAGAAAGGAGAGAGAGAGAGAGAGAGAGAGAGAGAGAGAGAGAGAGATAGGTGCGTCTTCAGCATCATTTGTATGCAGTTCTGTCACTCAAGGTGTGCCGGCTGAAAAGAATTTTGTGTAGCTGGTCTCTGCTGTTGTATTCAGAAATTATCGTGCATGGTGTATACATACATACTGTACATATTTTTTTCCGAAGACGAAGAGGGAGTAACTTCCGGTTACTCAACATTTCTGTTGGAGTAAGACATTTACGTCCATTTTTTTATAAATATATATTCACTGTGGTTATTACAACGTACCACAGACGCTTCTCGTGTAAACACACCATAGTGAAATAACCACTTTGATGCACACGCACACACGCGCACACACACACACACACACATATATATATATATGTGTGTGTGTGTGTATATATATATATATATGTGTGTGTGTGTGTGTGTGTCTGTGTGTGTATTGTGTGTGTATGATCAGTTGTATTAGTTTAAGAAGCGTCCATTGTGGACCTCTTTGCAACGTTAGATTCTTGCTCAACTAAGCAATTGAAGTATTAATCTTTCTGTGAAGACTCCTTTTCCTTTCAATGTGTTAACACTTACATTTCACAACAAGTAGTCAGGATGCCTGAAAACTCTAAATCAATCAATCAATCACAACAAGTACTTGAGGGGTAAGATTGCGATTATAGCCCCTCATCATGCCTTTTTTAGTAGTCACCCAACCAAATACGCTCTCCATTAGGCTCAGTGTAACGAACGTGTTTATATAGCACATACTACAGTGTATTTCATTTGGAAACCTTTCGTTTTACGCCCACTGTCTTCGAATGGTATAAATTTTATGATGATATAAAGCTGCTGGAGAGAGAGAGAGAGAGAGAGAGAGAGAGAGAGAGAGAGAGAGAGACCCACCAGTAAATAATCATAAAGTGAACCAGCAGAAATTTTTTATGGAATGCTTCCTTGCAGAGCAGATTTTTACGTCTGTTTCGTATACAAGAATTAATCTGTTTAATCCTTTCCGATCTAGCAGTAAATACTGTGAAACAACTAGTTACTGTTGCGTGCAAGTCATGCATCGGAATGACGTACAGAGTATGTAATTAAGGAGTTAATTATCTTCATTAGGCGAATGATTTGAAGAGGTCTCCTAATTAGTCCAGGTGAGATTGTTTGTTCAGTGTTTGTTGCGTCTCCTGACTTGTTAGTTGATTTTTTTTGTTAACTAAATACAATTATTATTATTATTATTATTATTATTATTATTATTATTATTATTATTATCCAAGCTACAACCCTAGTTGGAAAAGCAAGATGCTATAAGCCCAGGGACTCCAACAGGGAAAAATAGCCCAGTGAGAAAAGGAAATAAGTTAATAAATAAATGAAGAGAACCAATTAACAATAAATCATTCTAAAAAAAGTAACAACGTCAAAACAGACATGTCACAAATAAACTATTAACAATATCAAAAACAAATATGCCATAAATAAACTATAAAAAGACTCATGTCCGCCTGGTCAACAAAAAAGCATTTGCTCCAACTTTGAACTTTTGAAGTTCTACTGATTCAACTACCCGATTAGGAAGATCATTTCACAACTTGGTAACAGCTGGAATAAAACTTCTAGAATACTGTGTAGTATTGAGTCTCATGATGGAGAAGGCCTGGCTATTAGAATTAACTGCCTGCCTAATATTACGAACAGGATAGAATTGTCCAGGGAGATCTGAATGTAAAGGATGGTCAGAGTTATGAAAAATCTTATGCAACATGCACAATGAAATTGTTCCTGCTAATGATTTTGTAACATAACATTTCTTAATTTTATATTTTAGTTTCAGTTGATTTTTCGATTATTGTTGTTATTTTAATTTGGGTCTTAATAGAAATAAAGTTGGGAAAATAGAAATTAACACAGTTGTGGCATTTAAACATTCGTAACTGAAGAATGATCTTATGGTCATATATAACTGAGTTCGTGGTGTTCTCTACAAGCACAAATCAGCACACACATCTATGTTTGTTTGCAAATAACTAATTGAATATGAAAGATCCTACAGTATGTCTCACTTCCCTAAAATAAACATGGATATGCTAAAGACCCTTCGTATTGTTGCCAGTATAGAAATCTGGATGTGTGATTACAGTATTTGTGTGTGTGTGTGTGTGTGTGTTTTGTTTTTAACGCTACACAGAAATATTGGTGAATGAGATTTCAATAAACTGAATATAGAGTTTAGTCTCTCTCTCTCTCTCTCTCTCTCTCTCTCTCTCTCTCTCTCTCTCTCACGTGTTTATTAAATTAATATTTTTTCGTCTTGGACGGTGATTGTGTTTACGTATTTTCATGTTATTAAAGTCTCTATATATGATTATGTATATGAGTTTGTCCATATGAAGACACGTGGGTTTGTAATGATATGGAATCTGAAGGATTGTATGCTAACATACTTCACTGGCTCGTCGGCTGGCTGTATACAGTACATGCAGGTGCTAGACGTATCAGTACTGCTGCCTGAGTACGATAATTCCCCAGCTTAGAAGGGCAAGGCTTGGAGCTCATGTTACGTAATACAACGCTCTCTCTCTCTCTCTCTCTCTCTCTCTCTCTCTCTCTCGCATCCTATTGTGCTTTAGAATTTTATTTTCGTAAAATTTTCTACCCGTTAATGTATTACGCTGAAGGGTGGACTATTTGTGGAGCTTTTAGCCAGTGGACTGGAGACTTTTCTCCAGTGTATAATTGTACGAAGCTCATTGTGTGCCCGAGTGCTTTAATGTGTTCGTTTGGGAAAGCAAAATTGTATATCTGATTACCTTTCCTCAAGAACTAAAGTTGCTTGCTTGCTGGCCTAAGTAATTTATTGAAATGTCAGTCATACTGAGTTTAAGAAAATAGACAAAATGTATTTGATTGATATGAAATTCTAGATTTAATCCCTTTTTTAATGATTATATATAAAAAAGTAGAATTGCCACGGAAATTAATTTTTGGGATTCCCTTAGCCTTCTCTCCACCATGGCTTTAGTGTTGAAGATAATGAACGTTGGGTCTTATATATATTATATGATATTCACGAGTAATTAGTCTTATATATACGTAACAGTACCAGTAAATGCCTTATCACAGAACGTTCGTGTCAGTCGCAGCAGTAGAACCCTACAGTATAGCACACAACTTTTAATGAGTACCGCCATCGTCTGTTATCTACCTGGCTCGGGCTTGAAGACTTTCTTAGCCCTTACCCTTTTTACATTTATTTAGCGCTGAATGGAAAAAAATCTTTCTATACATATTTACTCTGTAACCATATTTCTTTTTATTTTGGGTATTTCCTGAAAGATATCTGAAGAGTAAACCCCCCGTTCCCCCCCCCCCTTCTCTCTCTCTCTCTCTCTCTCTCTCTCTCTCTCTCTCTCTCTCAGCCTGCGTCTCCATTAAGGCGGGAAAGGGGTGGTCACGTGGGGAGTGGGTCACGTGACCGAACCTTTGCGATGTTTGGCGCTAGTGCTGGGCGACTCTGAGAGTCTGGCCTCTGGGGCTGAGCTCCTTAAAGTTGTGGTCCATATCAACGCAATAGGGAAGAAGGGTACTCTGAGTCGCGTGTGGATGGGATGGTGCCGGAGGACATGGCATAGGGATGGGCTGGGAGGATAGGTAGGGAATCAGGGGATGCACAGTATAAGGATAGGTTGAATCGGCGTTTGTATTTTGTGTTGGCCTCTTCACGTTCTACCCATAGTATCAAACTCACTATTCACAAATAGTTACCTAGCTCTGCTGGCAACTCGGCGGCCAAGTACCTACTATTGATGCGTCTCTCTCTCTCTCTCTCTCTCTCTCTCTCTCTCTCTCTGACATCTTTACTGTCCTTGAAAAAGAATTCATTGTCAAGATCGGTATCGGTTCGGTAGTAGTCTTTAACGTTGACACCATCACCAACGCTTTAACGATTTATATCTTCCTTGTTGATATTTTTACTCGACTTAGTATTAGAGTTGATTACTTCTTTTTTATTTTACATCTTAATCGAACCCTTCTCACATGTATAATAAAGTCAATTAACTCCCTGAAACCCAGGATTTTTTTTTTTTTAACTTTTTGGTCTTTTCATTTTACGTTCTTGGTTCTTTAGCAAGACCTTTTGTTCTAGAAGAATGTGCGCACTAGGTACTGTATAATGGAAGACCTTGTCGTTGTCAGAAGTAATTTTCTTTCGTATTTAGAACGTATTAATCAATAGATAATTTATTAGACACTTGAGTTTGTTACATTTACCAGTACATTTTATTTGCCATTTAAATCAATTGCATGTTACTGTATTGACATTATTCCATTAACAAATGTATGACAACCTCATATTGCTTTATAAACTAAGTTGCGGATTAAAATCTTAAAAAATAACGTTGTGAAAAAATGTTTCAACAAAATATGCTATAACTAAGGACGAAGTGTAATACAAAGGATTTATTTTGGCGATAATGATATTTTCGGAGAATATAGATTTTTTTTTTTTTTTTTTTTTTTTTTTGTCTATAGTTTTGGTTTATTCAGTTATACAAAAACATCACAAGGTGCTGAAACCACAGGCTCTATCCTGACGGGGAAGTATTATGGTTTATTATTTACTTCACCATTTCTCTTATTATTGTTAATATTTGCTTTTCAAATAACAATGATGCCTTTGCGAGTTAGGCGAGAACATGTTTTAAAGACGCTGTTCTACCTCGGTGGCGTCAAAGTCTGCTTTAAGTAGCGGCTGCGGGTCGTGGAAACTGAAAACTTCAGACTGGAAGTTAGATTTGTAATTGACGTGTTTCTTTGTATACAACATGTGTTGAGGATTCAAATTCGTGCGGTTAATTTCAAAAGAAATAAAAATTTGCGGGACAATATTGTTATTTTCATTATTATTATTATTATTATTATTATTATTATTATTATTATTATTATTATTAGCTGAGCAACAACCCTACATTTGGAAAAGCAAATGAATGCTTAAGTCCTGTTGGAAAAGCAGAATGCTATAACCGCTATAAGTGCTCCAAGAGGGAAAATAGCTAAGTGAGGAAAGGAAATAAGGAAACATGGAATAAGTTAATTAAAATTTTTTCTGTCATCATATTGCTGTCAGGTATAAGAGGAAAGAGGAGAATATCTAAAGAATATGTCAGACTATTCGTTGTATGTGTAGGCAAAGTAAAATATTTGGCCAGCGAGTCTTTATCAGCTATTGTCTGGACCTAGTTATAGCTAAATGTATGTTTATGTGGTGGCTGTGTAGGGCAAGTCCGGTACCTTGTCAGTGTCGTTTATGCATAACCATTAGACCTTCGAATAAGGTATTTTTAATTCCCTTTTCACTCGGAAAGTGGTTCAATAAAAAATATTTCATTGGAAAAAATAATTAACTTGCATAAAGAATATCGTGAGCTAAACGAGCTGGTCCATGACACGGCATTTAAATGTCACTCATGGACATTGTTTCTTATAGAACCCGTCATAGGTCTCCGATGCTGAATGGTCTCCCCGGTCCAAGTGCCTGGCCGGGATATTCCAACAATTTGAGTAATGATAAATGATACCTTATCATTGGAATCACAATTTACATCAATGTAGGGTAAGGTATGGCATCGCTGGATCAATAAGGTCCAGCTTTGGCGTTAGGTTCCAACTTTAGATTTAAGGTGGGATTCTCTCTCTCTCTCTCTCTCTCTCTCTCTCTCTCTCACGCTTATCGCAAATCAGTCTAGAGGCAACGGATACAAGCAGGAATTGAAAAGATACACCACTCCATGTGGTATTTTCTTTACAAATAAAATAGCAAATACTTTGAACAAACTTCCATCGGATGCAGTGAACAGTAACATAGAAAACGAGTTAAAAATAACTTAGAGAAGAGCATAAGAACTAACATTTAAACTAATTCCCGCTTCCCAAGAGGAAGCGGACTCTCCAAAATTCTTGTAACCCATTACAACTACCCAAAGATTACTAGCTGTAGCTTTCTTCTCTTTCCTCTTCCCAAAATTTCAAATAGGAGAGAGAGAGAGAGAGAGAGAGAGAGAGAGAGAGAGAGAGAGAGAAGAAGAGAGCGTTTAGTCTCCACCGTAGAAAGAAGGCGTGGTTTGACGTAGATCGATGAGGTGACGCGTATGTGCGGTTGTGTATTTGTATGTCGAGGCCTGCCCTGGTCCAAAGTAGTCTACATGAGGCAAGGTCGCAAGGTCAACCTCTTAAAGTCCATTGACCTGGTGACTACGTCGAACTGACGTAAGATTTATAAACCTACACATTTTACCGAATATATATGTCGAATGTATGCATTGCTTCATCTACATAGGATTTCCTGTGTAAATCATTTCGAATATCGAAACAGATTATTTTCATTCTACTAATTAATCTAATCCCATCCTTGGCTCTTGGCGTCTGACCTAAATCTTGATTAAATTAGGTGGGTTCTATTTGTGGTCCCGTTGGCTAGGACAGGGAGGATTTTTTTCGTTGCCTTTATTTAGCACGAATCATGACGCAAATGGCATTTTGATGGCCATTGGTAAGTGCGTTGCACTGTTCTTGAAGTTCCCTATCAAAATCAAATTGACACACACACACACACACACACACACATATATATATATATATATATATATGTATATATATATAATGACAGAGTTTTATATTCACCAGATACACCATTTCCTGCTTAACTCCACCGTTCTTCAGTAGTTAAGACTTATAATATTCCTCATTCATTCTTAACGTTTCCCGTTCCATTCAGTGCAGCCGGAAGTTGTGGCGCCTTAGCTCATTCATGGAAAGTTTTAAGCCTACCTCTTTTGCGTTAGGCCTATTGCAGTTGATATCACCTTTAAGAGTTATTGTGACACGTGAAGTCGTCTTTATGACATAGTGCTTCATTTCAGTTGATTTATATTCGTAAATGCTGAGGTGTCATGCAGTTAATGGGGGGGGGGTTTCTCTCTCTCTCTCTCTCTCTCTCTCTCTCTCTCTCTCTATATATATATATATATATATATACACGTACATACATACATACATACACATACATACATACAGTATACACTAGTGTACACGACCCGTCAAAATGACTGCTAAATATTTAGATATGCATTCGCACGCACATACACCCCACTCGCAACAGGGTATGACTGACAAATTTATCTTTCTGCCTACGCCTCCGCCTCCCGAGGGACTGGGAAAACTGAGCGTGGCCGATATATATATATATATATATATACATATATATATATATATATATATATAGCCAGACATTTTCCCTTTATTTTATAGTAGAGATGAGTGTGTGCGCGCGTGCATGTGTCATATGTAGGTAATTTTATTGATGAGAGAGAGAGAGAGAGAGAGAGAGAGAGAGAGAGAGAGAGAATTGTCGTGATCAACAGGCCCGAAATAAATATTGACAAAACAGTAATTTTTGCATGACCTCTGTATTCGTGATCAGCCAAAATTGTCTCATCCAAATATATCTCGTCAGACATTGGCTGTTGTAAATTTAATCTTATTGTGCATGTCTTCAGGAAAATTCTCTCTCTCTCTCTCTCTCTCTCTCTCTCTCTCTCTCTCTCTCTCTCTCTCTCTCTCTCTCAAGTATAATATACATGAATTACCATACCAAAGAAATTAAGACCAATAATTGAAATGTGTAGAAGGATATCTGCAAGTCACTAATACACTTATCTGAATACGCATAGATACCCCTACATTGCCAAATAACCAAACAAACAATTTATCAAACTCCGAACCTGGTTTCCGGCAGCATCTAGGTCTAGTGACGTCAAGGAAATGCGTTGTTCCCATTGGCCGGCGGAGGGAAATTTTCATCCAATCAGTGTGCGCCATTTTTATGTGGAATTATTAGTAGTATTGGTTGTTTGGGGTGCGATTTTGTTTTTCGAGTAATTGCACTTCATAGTTAATTGATATTTTGGTATTATGATGATTATATCCTTGATAGTAATAAAATTATTGTTTTATATTTTCATTACTGGACTGGCTTTTTATATAAAGTTCATACGCAGCTTCCTTTCTTGTTAACCGATGTTTATTCTCTTGGAGTTTATAGGTTTTGTTGTCATTCTCTTGCTCACGTTATCGAAGACAGTATTGATATTCTCTCTCTCTCTCTCTCTCTCTCTCTCTCTCTCTCTCATCTAAGTCATGTAAACCAGATCCGTTTGGTGGAACTGGAGAGTTAGTGAGTACATGGTATGACTTCCTCGATATCAGATGTTAGGTGGATCTCAAAAACCAGTTTACAGAGGAAAGGAAAGTGCAAGAGTGCAAACGCGTGGGCTATACACACACCAAATTACGCACGTGTACACACATACACACACACTATATATATATATATATATATATATGTATATATATAAGATTTTTCCATTCATGATTATTTCTGCAATATGATGTTAGGCGGGATAGTTTATAGTCTACGGATAGTAAACTCCACACTTGAATTGGTCTTACAAATATACAACTAATGCAGCCGTTTCTAGTCCACTATAGGGCAAAGGCCTCTGACGTGTCCATATATATATATATATATATATATATATATATATATATATATATATATATATTTTTATTCCTTAGCATCATTGCATAATTTCTAAGTAATAGATCAAATTGAGATGTTGTTGATTGGCACCCTATTGAGTATAGGAATGTGATATCTTGTGTTCCTCAGGGTAGAGTTATTGGCCCGTTACGTTTCATGCTATATACGCATTGGCTTAGAACACAATCTTGTTGCATAAGCAGATGATGCTACTCTCTTTGCATGAATTCAATTTGCTGAATGTAGATCTGGGGTTGCTGAATCTCTCAATAAAGATCTACCTAAAATTAGTGCATGGGGCAGATTATGGAGCATGAAGTTGAATCTTAAAAAAACTCGAAGTATGAATGTAAGTCGAGGTCGTTGCTCCTCAACATCTGAATTTCAGCATTGATAATGTTTCTTTAACTCTGTATGACTTAAAATTTGAAGTGCTATTCTCGACAACAAATATACTTTTGAGAAAGACATTAGGTCTGTCTCTTCTTCAGTTGCGCAAAAAATGACTCGTTGAGAAAGCTTTTCAGGTTTTTCGTTGAAGAAGTGTTTTAATTCTTTCATTGTACCTTGTTTTGAGTATTGTTCTCCTGTCTGACCTTCAACTGCTGTTTCTCATCTCAATTTGTTGGACAAGAACTTATGGTCTATTAAATTTATTATTCTTGATCTAGATATTAATCTCTGGCACAGTTGTTCAATTAGTTCGTTATGCATGATGCATAAGATTTTTCATAATTCTGACCATCCTTTGCATTCATATCTTCCGGGGCAATACCACCCTGTTCGTAATACTAGGTATGCAGTTAATTCTAATAGTCATGCTTTTTCCATCATGGGGGTCAATACTACACAGTATTCTAGAAGTTTTATTCCAGTCATGACCAAGTTATGAGATATTCTCCCCAATCCGGTTGTTGAATAGGTAGAACTGTAAAGTTCATACTTGCAGCAAATGTTTTTATGTTGAACAGACTGACATAAATCTCTTTACAATTTATATATGAAGATGTTTTAATGTTACTGTTCTTAAAATATTTTATTTTATTTTTTATTCCTTTTCATACATTTTATTTTCATTCCTCACTGGCTATTTTTCCATGCTTGAGCCTTTGGGCTTATAGCATCCTATACTACTGTTCCAACCAGTGTTGTAGATTAGCTAGTAACGATAATGATTATAAATATAAGAATGTATTTTTTTTTAAATTGACATTTTCTATGTAAAGGAAGTGGCACATGAGAACTTGAATATAAATTAAATAGATATTTCCTATTTGTATGTTTAAATTACTTTTGATTAATGTTTGCAAGTGATTAGGAACCATATTAAAAGCTGTTTTTAGATTTATATCCAGTCTAAATGATCCTGAATCATAGTTTTTTAAATTTCTCTCTCTCTCTCTCTCTCTCTCTCTCTCTCTCTCTCTCTCTCTCTCTCTACAACAGCATGACTATCTCACTACATTATCTGATTATATTTGAACTAATTTTCTTTAGTAGGGAAAGTATGCATCTAGAAGAGCATGTTGGTCATCCTTGAAAAGTTGTTTGAGCCTAGAAACAAATTCAGCTAGAAATGCCACCCCCCCCCCCCCCAAACATCTCATAGAGAGACTTGCCCCAGCTTAGATAGCTCCCTCCCTAATCTCGCTCTGTCTAGCTTAGATTTTTTTTGCAACATCTCTGCAAAGGTCATTGGGATGTGAGAAATGATGTGTGTGTGTGTATATATATATATATATATATATATATACATACACGCACATATATAGTGTGTGTTTTTCCGGTCATACGTGACGTAAGTAAAGCTACTTTAGGAATTGTAATATTAATCGTACTTAGCAATAATCTACTTAAGAACCTGACATCCCAATAAGTAACGTGAAAAAATACTTCATATAATCGGCTTGTATGTGTGTGTGCGTGCGTTCGCTCTTGATGATTTTGTACCTTCCCCCTTCACGTCCACACATTCCTGAAACGGGAGATATAGAGATATTTTTCTCTAGGTCCATTGTTGAGAGGAAAAGTTGACGTTTTTTCTTTTTACAAAAACTTTAGTCGCTTTTTGCTCCTCAGGGTGGATTTTTTTATAGATAGCAAAATATTTCGAAAGTATGATAAAAAATTTTCCCCATCGGACATATTAGAAGTTTTTTCGTTTGGAAGTTGTTTACTAATAACTTCAAAAGAGTTGAAGTAACGTTGTATCTATCGCTAGGATGGAATGATATTTTTTTCCAGTTTTATTTTTCTCGTTGACTATTTTTTCTGGGTATTTAATGTCCTGCATTTCAATCACGGTTTTCCTTGTTTATTGAAGTTCTTTTCAAACTTTTGTTTAGTTGTAATAACAAATGCTAGGTACGCATTTGTAATTGCGCATTTTTCTATTAGTTGAGTCACCCTATATGAAGTATAAGTTAGCAGGATGCCAGTCAAAGAGCAATGGAAGAGGGTATATCATTTGCTGTCACGTCGTATCTCCTGCATCCTTTGGGCACAGATAAACAGTGCTGCTTCGTGTTGAACAGTACTTTGTACCTCTAGGATAAAAGCTCTTAGGCTATTTGTAGCTTGGCGTAGATTTCCTGTTTATTCCATTATCATTCTTTTACTTAAGATTCCGTGGAAATTGTTTTATTTGGTTGGGTTTGTTCATTTTAATATTTCTTTACATTTTAAGTTTGGTGATTTATTAGCAATGTATTGATAAACCTTATTTATATTGTAGTTGTTCATTGTATCTTACCTTTTTTTCCATTTAAGCCTTTGCGTTAGGATATTCAGTCTCTTCTGTTTCATTTATAAATTTCCTAATTATATATTTTTTCATGGTCATTGTAATTTATTTTTTTACAAGATTCATCTGATTATGGGCATAAGTCAGCATCCCTTTACCTCGATCGACTTCAGATAATTTGTAATTGTATGTAGGGCCTCCCTTTTCAATTCGACCATGTGAGAGGTATCTATCCTTATTAGGAACCCCTCTCTCTCTCTCTCTCTCTCTCTCTCTCTCTCTCTCTCTCTCTCTCTCTCTCTTCGCCCCCCCCCCCACGTGGTTTCCTGCCCCAACTCCCCTTCTTGCAATCAATGGATGCTGACGTCAAAGGTGCCTGCCTGCGTTCGTTCGAGTTTTTGTGATGGCTCTGTCTTTTGCCTCGCTTTTCTAACAACAACAAATGTAGCTGTTTCTAGTCCACTGAAGGGCAAAGGCCTCAGATGTGTTTTTATTCACGTCTAGTCAAGGCCTCACTACTATACAGTATATATCATCATCCTCATCATCTCCTCCTATGTATATTGACACAAAGGGCTTTTGTTAGATTTCTCCAGTCGTCTCTGTCTTGTACAGTATATATATATATATATATATATATATATATATATATATATATATATATATATATATATATATATATGTATATATATATATATATATATATATATATATATGTGTGTGTGTGTTTGCGTATATATATATATATATATATATATATATATATATATATATTATGTTTGTTTGTTTTGTGAAATGCAATGTCATAAAGTTTAATTGGCTAGGCAGTCAGATGATATTCTCTAAATATGATACAGAAGAGCATAACTATGTGATATTTTCCTAGTTTTTTTTTTTTTCATAGAAAATATGCTTAGGTGACATTTGTTATAAGGTCATTGGTGTGTCTTATCTTGATATATGTTTTTGATTTTTCTCAATGTTTTTTTCTAATGAAATAATCAAATCATATTAATTAGATATAAATCATCATAGTGAAATTGTGCAGTTTTTCAGATTTAATGATGTACATTATTTTCTTTTCTTCTTGATTTCAATGGTTACCAGCCCTGTCATTTATTCTGTTAATGTAATTTACTCCATTTTTCAGGGCTATAAAATGCAAATTTTAACCTAACCTGTGCGACAATTTTTTTTTACCAGTTCGTATACTGTTATATTTAGTTGAAAACTCCAATATATTACCCTCCTTAATCATATTTCATTCACGATATATAAAAAAATTGGAGCATCAAATAATTTTGTTCTTTTATTTTTTCATTCACTTACACTTTGGGTAACTATATTTAATGAGAAGAGCTGGGGAAGTGTTTGAAAGGCGGATCCAGTGTAAATAGTCATTAATCTAGTCATAGTAGATGGGAACAGACTGTTAGAATATCTGTAAGAATCAGCCATTTTAGTTTTTATGCTGTATGAGTATGTTTGGTTGTTTAATTAATCGTGTATCAAAATGCATTTACTCGGTGAAAATGAAAATAAAATGTCTATGAGAAAATTTCATAACCAAGTATTGATGAGTTTTTTAGACATGTTTACATACCAGTTAAGTCTAGATTACATAATACATACATGAACATTTCATCATGCAGTCATGAAGTTAAATCAAAATATATACACGTTTCATCAAAATACATTATACATATTGTATAGAATTATGTACATCCTATTTTGGTTTGTTTCAGCAGAGTCGTGGGTGGACTTGTCCAACCAGCCAGAGGAGAGTCCTGATCGAGTGACGCCCCTGCCCTTCGGAAACGGCGAGGAGTACATCCGCCTCCTGAGGGAGGCACAGAAGGAGAGCAACCATTCCTCGGCCAGGGTGTCCCTTGCCTCATCTCGCCGTGACACCCCTAGGGATTCCCCTCACGATTCGTAAGTCTCTCTCTCTCTCTCTCTCTCTCTCTCTCTCTCTCTCTCTCTCTCTCTCTCTCTCTCTCTCTCTCTCTCAGGAATGACAAAATGTAGACTACAGCAATCTATTCCCCTTGGTACAAATCAGTCCACAGGCTATAGATACAAACTGGATTTGAAAAGATACAACACCACTCACTGCGTACTTAATTCACCTGCAAAAGAGTAAATTCATGGAACAGACCTCCGGCTTATGTAGTGACCAGTAACACGGTAAACGAATTCAAGAATAAGACAAGATCATAAAAATTCTAATAAAAAGTTTAAACTAATTAGCTCTACTGGAGAGCAAGTGGAGTCTCTGCAGCTTGACAAAAATAGTCTTTGAGACATCCAAAGTCCTTATACAGTAACTATTTCTCTCAAATGGGAGAAAATCAACTATCCAATGCTCCAAGGTCAAACTGGTCTAATTAAATTTTCCTCTTCTAAAAGATCAGAGAAATCTGATTGAACTTCTCACCGATATTACCTGTCTTCATCATGAGAGAGAAATTTTATTTTTAGACTCCAATTTTACTATGCCATAAAACTTACAGTTACACACACTAATAATTCTCTCTCTCTCTCTCTCTCTCTCTCTCTCTCTCTCTCTCTCTCTCTCTCTCTCTCTCTCTCTCTCTCTCTCTCTCTGTGGGGGGTTGGGTCCTTCAAGACATTTTGTAATTTTTCTGACTTTTATTATCAGCCAGTAATTTTATGTCATTTTCATATTGTGCTTGAAATTTTTCAGACCGAGGTCTCCTCCAAACAGTCCAAACACAGAACTGACCACGGACCCAGAGGAGGCTGTACCGAAAGGAGTCTATATTAACTACTATAATAAGGTAAATGTTGCTTAATATCCTTTTTTTTTTATGTACCCTATACACAGGTTCATACGAGTTTCATGTATAAATCTCTATATTATAACATCAAAATGGCTACGAATATGGCATGTCATGCTGCAATGTCTACTGATAAATGGGTCCATATCCGTAGCTGCGGGCTTTGTTTGTCGCGCAATAGTTCCAAATTCCATTAATTAAAACCTCATAAAATCTTATGCATAAGTGCCCAGCTTTTTTGTGACTCCTCCCAATTTTCACCAGCAGATACACTCTACCGTAGCCATACTTCCCAAACTAACGGTAAGAAATATATTGACCTGTGCAATGCTTACTGGGAGACAGGGGTGGGGGCATGATATTCAAGGTTAGGATGGAAGTACTGTACTTTATATATGCTCTGTGATTTATGGCACAGTAGGTCATGTTATTTTTATGTAAATACTTGGTCAAAGCCCCTTCTTGCCTGGTCATGTAAGGATTTGGTGTAATATGTTATGTAGATACGTGTTACAGGTTAGTGGGTTGGGGTTCAGTGCTGATCCCCTTCCCCTGATGAAGTAGGTTATGTTAGGGAGTCAAAGGGTCTTAAGTCCCACCTCAGACAAGGACCCAACTTACTAGTTTTCTAGGCTTAGTAGGTATGGCCACCAACAAAAGTTACTTCCAAACGTACACCACTATTGACCTCATCAGTAAGATTTTCTTGCAGGTTAATAGGTCTGTACTAACAGTAGAACAATTAGGAATATGTCCAGCAGTGCATATCATTGATTCTGGACATGTAGGTCTGGATTTGTTGGCCATATGATATTTTAAAAAGAATAATTCTATTACATGTTTGTCAACAACTTGAAGGTGAATTTGTGAAAAATTAGTATGGTAGTGAACATTTGATGCTGTTTTTTTTTTTTTTTTTAATGTTGGTGGTGCTTTGCAACTTGAAATAAATCATGCAAATTTTGCTGGTGTTCAAGAGTAATTATATACTGTATGGCTGTCTTTTAGACTATTAGATATTTTCCCCTGCATGTCACATTTCACATATGTGTTCACTTGTAGAATTTTTTTTTTTTTTGTGGGAAACCCATGAACAATTTTTTCTAGAACACACTGTTAGAGATATTTCTTTCATAGCTAGATATTAAATATGTGTGAATTTTTCAGGAAGGTGACTTCGTCAGTGTTGAGAAAAACACCGAAACAGACTGGATCTGGGATTGGAGTAGTCGGCCCGACCAGACTCCACCCAAGTAAGTTCTAAGTGATTTATGAGAATTTTGAATTATACCAGAGTTACTGTACTATTAGGACTAGGCAAGTGAAGTAGTGTTGTTGTTGTTGTTGTTGTTGATGATGATGGTGTTTTTTTTTTTTTATAGTAAAAAGAGATATTTCCACTGGTTTTCTGCTTGTATTGATACAAAAATTTTCTCTACTTGGAGCCCCCACTCATTCAAGAGTGATAGAAGTATCCCTTATTAAGTACCATTGCTGCAAATATACAGTTAGTTACTGTTTAGACACCTAGTATCTTAAAATGTATTAAAGACGTTTAATATAGGACAGGTCATTGAATAATTACAGCAGATAAATTTAATGCCATGAATATTCTCAGTATGTAAGGGATTGAGCTTACACTTTGTTCACTAGTTCCTTTCTTATCATGTTACTATGTTACTCTGTTGGTGATCCAGTCAGTCCTTAGTATTCTGAAGACTAAGGCTTTTGTTTAATTCATCTCCATTTGGTCTTCAAAGAATCTATGGTGAAGTCTGCATCTCCTGAAGCTGAAGTTCTGGATTTGGGACATCTCCTTTTGAAAAAGAAGTGAAAATTTTAATATAGATAGCATTGACAAAAATTTATACTGTATAAATAGAATTAAAGAAGTTAGGCTTATTGGTGGGAAAACTATTGCAGTACAAGTATTTTTAATTAATGCTATTAATTTCAAGTAATAAGGATGATTTACTTATACAATATTATTCGATAATTTCATCAGTTTAGTGATATGAAATACTGGTACAAATCTTATAAGACTGAAGAGGTAGTGAACTGGTATAGGCTAGTTATGCAAATGTCAAAGTCTTGATACTTTTATCATACCATCTTAATGTGCATTAGTTTGGCTTTGCTATATAAAGATTATTGTACTTGTAAGGGTAAACCCACTTTCTTTGTCAATTCAATTACTCTTAATTTTCACTGGATTGCAAGTCTTGTGTGATAAAGATGGTAATTAGAATATCAAATGTAAGGATTTGTATCGGACATCTTGTAATCTAGCAAAAGGAACTTTATGCAGCTTTTATCAGATTTATATCTCATTATTATAGTGATTTTTTTTATTGACCCCATTTATTTTATGTAATGCAATTTTGAAAAATATGTTGAATTTAATTTATAGTTAAAGCTAGAAGTGGAATTCTTTTTACCGCTGGGATATCTTTTAAATTCTTAATTGTAAGGTATAGTATAGGTCCTTTGTTACTTATCAGACTATCATACTGAGCAGAATTTCTTGCTTAGCAGAAATTCAGACACTGAAAATTACCTAAAAGTTGTTGAATGATTATAGGAATTTCATAGATGATTTTTTATATATATGTAGATTTATTTTTCATAATTTTTATACGCAGTATATATTATATGTATATTTGATTTACAGTACATTACTGCCTTGAGAGGTAAAGACACTGCATGAAAGTCTAATTAGCCGTGGAGAATATATACTGTCCTGTGATTTAAATCTCTTAATACTGAGTACTCAGACCATTAGATACCTTGCTTCCCTCATTATCTGTGTTCCTGCGTTGATATGTTACACTATATTCTTTGTCATTTGAATTAAATACCATATCTTTGTTCTCTACAGGCAGTGGCGGTTTAGTCACCCTGGTAAGGGTGTGAATCGTGGCGCAAGCATCCGACGTGTGATGGTGGGAAAGTCATCCCTGTTTTCAAGGGATGTCCTGTACACACTCTTGATCACTAATGTACTATCATTACTGATCGGCACAGGAATTGGGTAAGTTGTTCTGTTTGTGAACCTATGGAATCATCCTTCCTTCTGTCATTAATCGTAGAAATAAGGATTACTACAGAATTAGGAAAAAATGTACGTTGTTTATTTAATTCCCATCTTGTTTTGTACAAGAAGCAAAATTGTCATTGGATGTCATTTGGATTGCTGCATCAAGTTATTGATATTTTGGAAATATATTGGCTGTACTGTACATTCATCTTTTATAATATTGTTAAACATGGTTCAGCACTTTAGTTCAATTAATTAATTGTTGTTATACGTTATCTTCAAGAACAGTTTATATTATTAGTAAAATAATTCATGTATAGAATGGATTATGATCAGTTGCTTGAGAAATATATTCAACCCCATCCGTTTTCATTCTTTCCAGGATTTGGCTGTCAAAACGCTCAAGCAGTGGAACGATTGTGACTCTACCCATCAATTGATCTCTAGCTACCTTGGCGAATGCCCTGTCTTGCCCTCTGCTTAGCAGCAGCAGCAGAAGCAGCATTTGCAGATACTTTCCTCCCAATGCTATTTCTTTATCTTCTCACGGGCTAATTCAACATACATTTCGCAATTAAGTACTGTATCTCTTTAATTGCTTATAGCTTTAATCAAGACTAGATGTCTACTGGGTTATGTTTTCATTTGTTTTTTCTATGATAGGGGGATGCCCTACTACCAAGAAATTTCTTTTTGTTTACAAAAGAGGGAGATGATGTTATTTAGTGTACTTGATTTCTTCATTACAAGTTTAGAATAAATACTTATTAAATGGATTGGCAGGGATATTCAGTGAAGGAAAATTTTTCTAAAATGTTGCTAAACATTTAAAGATCCTTTTATTTTATGGAATAAATTTGCACACAAGTGGAAGTTAATGATCAAGGAGAGTGATGTGGTAAGCATAAACTAAAATCCATGCTCTTGGAAGTTCAGTAACAGATTTCATCCATATGATTACCTATACTGTACCAAGGTTTTCTTATATGTAGCAGGATAGCAAGCAATGTTTATGTTTTGTCCATTGTTACTTCTCGCACGAACAAATTCCACTTCTTGTGGAATTTGTCTTGTTAGGGCTGACAAGGAAAAGTCATGTCGAGTTGAGCTGCCTTCAACTCGATGGGGAGTTCTTCCGACGTAGTGCTCTGTCTTGTTTCATGATTGTTCTGTGTATTTCTTTAGTTGTACAGTCTTCATTTTAACAGGATACATTTCTGTCATGAAAGTAAATCTTTTACTTTATCATGGCTACATTGAAAATTTTTAGTTAATGCCACACATGGAGAACTGTACAAATTAGGCTGGGGAGGAGGGATAGATATCTAGTCAGGTTTTATTACAAGGTAGTGCCACATTCTATGGCACTATCCTGTGTCTGAAAAACCTTTTCCAAAGGAGTTTTCATTTGTGTTCTAGAAACAAATGATTTTTCAATGTCAACACAACTTCGTGATTTTGCAATCATGAGGTTTATTCTTATCTGTTTTGAAAAAAAAAATATAAGTCATGTCTGGGCAGACAGTGGGGCCATTATATAATAATATGGCTGTGGGTCTCAAATTCCCCTTATAGCATTGTGATCACTGCATTAAGGCTGACTAAACTTATAAATATAGTACTGTAATAGCTGAAAGCTTGAAGGGCAGGCGATTAGCACAATGTATGTACGACCAATTTATGGTTAGCTGGTGATTTAGTAAAATTAGTGTTAGCAGCCCGTAGATATATATATACATCGTGAATATTTTATGACTTGGTGTTTGTCCAAAACACACATTAGCAACAACTGTCTTTTATTCACGCATTTATACAGTACTGAATGTACTTCTTTTGACCAGGAAGCCACTTCTAGCAAGTAATGTTCAATGACATTTGCAACTAGAACGGACAGATTACCAAATGTTACATGCCATTGGTATAAGAAACAATCTACCTACTTTTTCTTTTTATTATTCATATTCAGTATCAATAAGGTATATTAGGAAGCTATAATATAGCTTTCTTGGTGAATTTCTCTTCACATTTTTTCTACATGGAAAATAAAAGAGCATCTGGTTAAACTATTATGTTACTGTACAGTACGGCGGGGCAATGTTACGTAGACACACTTTATCTACATTGACAGCGCCTTCAGTCGCAAAAGAAGCGTAAGAAATTTAATATTTACTGAGTGTCAAGTTGTTGTTTACATTGTTAGAGATTAATATGTACAGTAATAGCTAGTATTTTATTTACTCTGATGCAGTTGAGCTTTTTGCTGAAACAGAAAGTCCAACTTGCTCATCTTGATTAGCTCTTTTTCCAAAAAGCGTTTTCTAAAGATTTTCCTGTGATAAGCATACAATAAAAGCTTATAAAATAAAAAAAATTACACAGTATAGCGTTCTTTAACACAATATTCTTATCCCCTTTTTCTGTACTCTCCTTTTGTGTCTGTACAATTGAGTGTTCCACACTATATGGGTTCTTCTCCTCCACTGCTGTATTGTCCACAATTAGTTTTCTTAAGCTTACAATGCAAGAGAAGTCCTTGCATGCAAAATTTCTTCGGCAAATTAATATTCTTCTGGATGACCAGCATTGTTGGGGTATCAGTATCCAGCTTTCTAGTTTTGTATTGCTGTCATAAAAAAGGCCAAATATACAAAGGTAATATACTTTGGGTATCATTATCCTTATTAAAAAAAAAAATGTCAAAATATTTTATATTCTATACCAAAAGTAACAAACAATTCCCCATCCTGATTTTAACCTTATTTAAATACTACAGTATAAGTTTTATAGATTAGATGATTTTGAATTTCAATTCTAGACCACAGGTAAATAAGTATCCCATTAATATTATTATTATTATTATTATTAATTGCTAAGCCACAACCCTAAATAAAGCCAAAAATGGATGAACGCTAACCCATACATCTTTACGTTTGCAAAGAGATGGGACCTCGGAAGGATTTAGTACGTCTTGACTTGTCACGACTACAAAATCTCATGATTCATAACTGCAGTCAACTGTCAAGATCAATCAAGTAGTCAGGAAATTGCCGAGAGAGGTTACGAGATTTGAAGAGGAGCTGTATCTCGGTAACGGCATCATACAGTACTGTATATGATTGACGGAAGACAATGCAGTACCCATTACAAACACATAAACCACATGAGTTTCCGGCTTATTGTGATCAGACCTGAAGAAAGTAAAAATTTGTTATAACTAACCCAACAAAGGGAAGTCTAACAAAAATAAATAGTTTCAAACAAGAATTATTGCAATTATTAATGGATTCACAAGATTGAATATGCAAACTATCTAAACTTATGAAATGGTATGTAAAACTAGTCAAATAAGTCGCCACAAAGTTCAAGTAATTACAAAGATTGATGCATACGACTTAGAGAGTCCAGGAAAATTGTGAAAATTATTTATTACTGTGGAGATACCAAGCGCAAAGGTATCATTTACTTATTCTTAGTTCATTGGGTCATAAAGTTCTTTGAAGACTAATATTTTGTTATAGTTATAATAAATGATATAATAGTTTCTCTGTTAGCTCTTGAAAATGACTGAATTGTTTTCCTGTGACCATTGTGTTAACCAAAGTACCATACATCACTGTACATATATCTCAGGACAATATAGTGTACATGTACTGTATTTGGAAGATCACCCACTCCTGCTGGGTTGCCATATGTCAGTTATTACTACATTGATCATCCTTGAATATTAGATGCAAAAATCAAATCCATGCTTCGCCGTTTTTATGTAATCCTACGACTGTCTCAATGTCAATCCAGTACGATAAAAACAGCTGTGGCACCCTAGCAGTACCAGCTGAACTCGGTTGAGTCCTTTGTTATGCTGGAGGAACGTAGAGTAGAGGTCCCCTTTTTTGTTTTGTTTCATTTGTTGATGTCAGCTACCCCCCAAAATTGGGGGCAGTGCCTTGGTATATGTATGTATGTATGTATAAAATGCCTATAGATAATGAAAGTAATTGATTATGGTATACATAGCATTGAACAGAAAATATGATTATCCTGTTAGTACAGTATGAAGGAAAACATATGCTACTTGTGACAACCTTGTTTTGATTCTCTTGAAG
Organism: Palaemon carinicauda; assembly: GCF_036898095.1. Classification (NCBI taxonomy): domain Eukaryota; kingdom Metazoa; phylum Arthropoda; class Malacostraca; order Decapoda; family Palaemonidae; genus Palaemon; species Palaemon carinicauda. Next base: position 22,637,766 of record NC_090762.1, read on the forward strand.
GAGTACAATGTCATACAGGCTCTAGTTTGTAACTTTATCGTAACCAAAGCTCTGTTGGCTTTGTTACTTTTTGATATCAAACAATTATTTGTTTCAATACGTATACAACCGTCGTCCTTTTAAATAGGAATACTTCAGGTTCTGCTGACAAGGCTCGAAGAAAATGCATTTTGTGTGGTGGAGAAGAGGGATTAGGCAGTTCTCTAATTGGGTCGACTACATTTCAAGTCCAAGCCGTGGCCCTGACCAGACAGCCACTTACCATGGCCCGAGCTGACTTTTATTTAGTGTTTTCTGTGCTTTCTCTTTCACTTACGCATTTTGGTATTGTGTTGTATTGTTTCCTTATGTGTGTTTCGTGGAGCAATCCCACGCGATGGGTAAATGCCTTGGCCGTAATGATCATCATTACGCCACCTTCATGATTCGACAAGGTCAATCCTCACTCAACTTACACTCCTTGCAAGGGACAATGGTGTTCCCACTTGTCCACATGCCTGGAGTGTAAGGACTGGCCAAAAGATAAATGTGCGTGCTACAACAAGAGGAGGAAGAAGAAAACAGAATATTTACCCTACAAGACAGCTGTGGGTTCAGTCACCCCAATCCCTTCTTCAGGATCAGGGTCCACTTGTGTGTCCCCCCCATACTCTGTTGGTGATAGTAGGTGTGGTTGCTGTTTCCCATATGTGATGCTTAAGGTGAGGTAACTCAAAGGTCCCTGGCTGCGGTGTGTCCCTTTTTCTTATCCCAGATCTGTCCTCCTTTGGCTTCCAAGGTTCTCCTACACCCAAATCCTTTCTAGATCTCGTCAGGGCTAACTTTTCAAAAAGGGTTACTTTTTCTTAAGAGATGCCCAATGGCATGGTTAGGCGAAGTGCTTGAACAAGTTCTAAAAGAAACGGTTTTTCCTGGGTTATTTACGCTGAGTATGTGCATACCGGGCCATTTCCCTCTCCAGGGAGACAAGGGCATCTTTGAACTTTGTTGCTAGGGTGACACCGAGTGGCTCCAACCACTTCTTCAGTCCCCATGGATATAGCAACCAATAGCAACTTGCTATTGGGAAAGCGAGTAGTACAATACACTATCCCTATCATTCCACACGCTCAACCAAGAAGTCCAACAGAAAGGACGTGTTACCACTTCACTGTCAGTTGCGCACACGAGCTTAATTATTCCTTCACCCTTCTCAATCCCCGAGTAGTAGGAAAGATTGAGTGTTGGGTAGGCATATGAGGCGCAGGGAGGGAGATGTGAGGGAGACCCAACTCCGGCATGAGGACCCAAACTAAAGCACCCCAGCGCAAGCATGAGAGGCACTCTAAGAACCGCCCCAGTCCTTCCTCCAGACATCACTTCAGGAGGGGCCTAAGCACCGATTCATAGGAGACAATGCCATGCGCCAGGAGAGAGAGCAATTACTGTCCTCGGAGAGGGAAGGTAAGAACCTTCCTCTCCTGCAGTTGACGGCAGTGCAGATCACCCTTTTCATCAAGGTTATCCTGTTGGGGGATTTCTTCATCTCGGTAAGGTCAGAGAGGAAAGCCTTGTGGTTTCTTGCCAAGTCCGCGTCCTCTGAGAGGAAAGACCAGTTGCTCACACCAGCACAGGTTCCTCCCCAAGTAGGTGGATCACCTTTCACTTGCCAGTTCATATGCAGAGGATCAAGAATGAAGCACTAATATTTTGTTCAGTGTGAATAGAAGGTACAGGAATCCCCATGGATTTGGGCCCCTCATCCACACACATTGAATGGGAAGTAGAGTCCACTTTCCAGAGCGTCGTAGCAGACATCAAGAACTTCAACAAGTTGAGCACGCCCTCTTGGACCACCGTGAAGCAGCCAGTCACAACCATTGACTAGTCATTTAGAAGGGTTTGTGAGGTCAGGAAGGCGAACACCCTACCCCTCTCTAACAACACTACTGTATCTTGTTACTGTAAGGAGTTAGACGAGATGGTGGCAAGGATAATTTGAAGAACAACTGGTCGTCCTAGCTTCTAGCATCCTTGAGAGTGCACCAAAGAAAATTTTTATTACTGGAGAGATCAATTCCCTCATTCCATCTAGTAGAGGGGCCTGTCGCAATCTTGGCTCCAGATTGGACAGTACAGCATCTTGATCAAGAGTCCACCAATTTCTCGGCAACGGAGACACCGCTATCACCGCGATTCAGGTGATCTCCTGGCTCGACCACTGGTCTGACAGTTTCTTGCTTCGCCATTAGGAAAGACTTAAGGAAGCCTGAGGTACTTGAAACTCATCTTCTCAGGCAGTAAGGCCATCAACTTGCTTATGCACTGTAATCTCTAGTTTTAGAGAACTGGACCCATAGACAGAGACGCCGTAGTTTCAAGTTACACAAACATCTAGGGAGTAGGGAGACCTTAGACCTCAGGAACTTCACTTTCATGTCGACCCTACTCATTTTTCTTTAGGAAGAGATAGACAAGGCGGTAGAAAGGTGGAGGCCTTTCTCAGCCGACAGGAAGCAACAGGCTTGTACCAGGATCATCCTTCAATCGCGACCCAGTCTTCGCAACCACTCCCACGGTGGAGAACAATACGGGCTTCCTGCAGATCATCTGCCTGTAGAGGTGCTTCGTCTAGAGAAGGCTTCACCAGAAAGGTTGACCGCCAGTTCCCCTCATAATGTTTCTACTCTGGGCTGCTCCAAAGAGGGAAAGGTTGTACAGGGGCTCACCAGTGGTAGGAGTGGCAACCACCAACATAAGTCTCCACATGTGAGGGATTGCCTAGTCACCCACCCGGAGAAAGGCTAGGAAGACAGGTCCGACAAGTGGACAGTTCAAGTACTCCGGGACGGGTATCACATTCCGTTCACGAACTCTCCTGATTGAAAAAGATGTATCTGTCTTAACTCATGGGTTGCTCATGGCCCTTGCTCTCCATTATGACATCCAGAGCATGTGGGGAAAAGGAACCTTTCGGGAGGTCTCTTACCAGTCTCCAGGTTTTTACAGTCACCTGTTCCTGATGGAGAGGACACCGAATGATGAGAGACTAGTTATCGATCTGATTCCATTGAACAGGTTTATCCTGCAGGCGCGCTTTAAAATGAAAACAGCGAACATCCTATCAGCAATCAGGAAGGGGGACTCAGTGCTGCCACTGAACTTAAAGGATGCATATTTCAAGATACAAACTCCTGCAGTTCTATGATGAACTGGGAGAAATTGCAGTTGATCTCCACTCAGGAAATGTTGTATCTGGGAATGAGGCTGGATTCAAGGGTGGTAAATAAGTTTCCCTCGGATGACAAACTATCTTGGCTTCGGCAGATATTGGCTCCTTTCCTTGAATACAGTATTTAGCCCTAATAGCCAAGCAGTGGCAGAGGTTTCTGGGGCACTTTGTTGGAGAAACTAGTCCCTCAGGGAAGGTGGCGTTAGAGGTCAGTGCAATGGTGCCTAAAGACCCAATGTTTGGGAATGGGTCCCCCTCAAAGGATGATCATGTTCAACCAAGAGAGCAGGTTGGCCCTCATTAGGTAGTTACAGAAGGAGAATTCCGAGAGAGGAACTTTTCTGAAATGGCACTGCCAGAGGTACTTCTTTTAATGGATGCATCCAAGGAAGGATGGGGCATCCATCCGAAAGGGGACACCGTCCTTGGTAATTAGATCCCAGTGGAGCAAAGGCAGCACATCAGCGAACTGAAGTTATTGGCAGCACTGTAGCTGTAAAGGCATTCATGAAACAGATTCAAGACCGCTCGGTCTGGTTGATTAGCAACTATACCAAGGTTGTAGCTTACACTGACAAAGAAGGGGAAATAGAGTAACCCCTTGTGTGCCTGGGTGATGGAGGCTTACTCATGGACAATATTAGGGAGTTCCTTGCAAGGTTTTGAAGGAAACAACATCTTAAGGTAATGTTGGTTCTGTTAGTCTATACAATATTAAAACGCAGCCAATGCATATGCCTCGTGACGACGCAGATATCAGGAATGCCCCGAGATGGAAAATCGCAATGTTGAAACGTCCTTTGGCATTGGTACACTTGATAATGCAATATACAAATATGCATAAGTACATGCAGTAGTAGGTGTATGAAACGTTCATAGAAAAATAGGATTGTCTTTTACATCATTAGTGCAGACATGAATGATAAATGACATGCTAGCTGATGTAACGATCTCATGTTTAATATAGGTATTTACAGGAGATATTAAATGGAGTAAGTGTTAAGACTGAGGTTCTTTTCGAGGAAACAAAATGTCATAACAGACAAACTTGGGCACTGAGGTCAAGTGGTCGGGTCAGAGTGGTCCCTTTTATCCTTAAGTTTTGAGAACTCTTTTGACTTGACGGAGGTTCCCCGACCATATAACTGTTTCCGACCAGCTTAAACCACAAGCTGCTTGTTTATTGCTCACCAGTTCTGGACCCGATAGCATTCATCAAGGACGCATTCCAGCATCCCTGCAACGTGATTGATGTGTACGTATTTCCCACTTGCCTAATCAGACGAGTACTGAACAAAGTCCTGATCATCCACCACCCTTTGGTTAACCTTAGTGACACCATAATGGCCTCACATTGGAGTGTTACCTGGTTCAAGTCTCCCTTCTCATGGATAATAGTAGCTTTTGAGACCATTCCTACTATGCCAACCCCACGTGAAAAGTTATCTGCTGCTCTCACCCCTATATCCTTATGGGTGCAGACTATCCAGTTCTTCCTAGTAAAGAACAAGTTTTCAATGGGAACCACAAGAGGGATGTCAGACTACCCGAGAAAATCCTTCACAGCAGTTTACCAAGCCAAGTGGGCAGTCTTCTGTGCCTATTGTTCATTATTTCTCCTATCGTTCATTTATTTCCTTATTTCCTTTCCTCACTGGGCTATTTTTCCCTGTTGGATCTTGTGGGCGTATAGCATCTTGCTTTTCCAACTGGGGTGGTAGCTTAGCTAGTAATAATGATAATGATAATAAGAGTGTTGCTCTGGTTTCAGGCTCTGTGTGACAGACTTCCTCGTGTTTCTTTGTAGGCACAAGAGATTATTGGTACTAGCTATCAAGGTCTATTAAGGTGCCCTAGGTCAGGTTTTCTGGCTTGACGGTCTTACCTGGGACCCTGCAGAGACATTTCCATGGTCATGAGGATTTTTGAGCAGTCTTGCTCTTCCACACAGGTGTGAGCATTAGAAAGGGACATCAGGAGGGTCCTATCATTTCTCAGGAGACCCCCTTTCAGGCCCTTAAGGGAAGTATCGGACAGACCTAACCCTCTAGGTAGTTTTCCTACTAGCATTGACCAAGTAGGTAAGTGAACTACACAGAAGTTCCTTCTTGGTCTTGTATTTCGAAAGTTAAAAAGAGTTGACCTTCAAGTTCATCTTGATATTTGTGCCCAAAACACAGAACTCACAGTGAGCGATAAACGATTTGACTTGTTTGCAGTCTCTCCCTCAGTACTATTTCAGTGCCAAAACAAACGACATACTGCAGACCATCCATGCAGAGCCTTTTCATAGCCACAGAGAGGAAAAAATGAAATTTACAGTGGTTTCAGATAGCTCTGAATTCATAACTGTTGGATGGGGATGTTTTGTGGAATGAGTGTTTCTCCTCCTCTTCTTTACTCTTTCTTCCCTTCCTCCTGTTCCTCCAGTATGTGTCCACCATTCAGAGAAGACAAATCTACCAGGTGAATTCCAGGAAGTGGAGTTCGTTCCATACTCGGCCTATTCATCATGGGTGAGGAGTGTAGATTCGACAATGTTAATTATACAGAACTTCAGGATAACGTATTCTGTCTAGTTTCCCCCCGGAGGGGTAGTAGATATGTCTCTTGCTTCCATCCCATGGACTGAAAACAGATCCTAGTTGAATACCTGTAGGCTAAATCTTTGGCCTCCTGTGGTTGCATTGATAGTAGGGTTTCCAACCTCCTAACTGTGAGTCTCCTATCTAAAAGATGAGAGTTTGTATTTGCATAGGAACAAATCCCAGAGTTTGGTACTGTAATTTGTATTTTTCCTAACTATATAAAACCAGAGCCCTTTTTAAGGTTTACTGCCCACCTCATCCTCCGCGGTAGGAATCCCAACTTCGCCCAAGTGCCCTAACTGCAAAAAGGGCCACACTGCCATGGCTAGGGGATGCCCTGAAAGGGTAGCAAGAGTGATTGCTGCCCTCCCCAAGGAGAAGAGAGAAGGGCCTAGAGGAAGACAGCTCCCAAACCTCTGCCAAGAAGGAGGTACTACACTCAAGAGGAGCTCAGAAAAAGCTCCAGAGCTAGATCCTCCTCGAGAGCACCAACCACCACACCTCAGACTCCAAAACCTCTCCCCAGAACAATTTTCATCAAAACCACTGTTCTGATGGAAAGGTTTACTGACCTGGTCACACAGGCTGTGACTGGAAGAATAAGTGCTGATACAATAGCAGCCAGCATTAAAAAGGTCCTCATGTGTTTCCTCTCCAAACCCTAGTCGCCCCCCCCCCCCCTCTCACGCTGTCAAGAAGATCACATCATCCACACCTCCCACTCCATCTCCACAATCACCCACTCCTTCCACATCCGCCACACCAGACACCATCCCCATCATCCCACTCACCCCATCCACCATCACCTCATCCACTCTCACGTCATCCACCCCATCCACTGACGTCAAGATAATTGTCTTCACCGCCAGGGACCCTAGACAGTTTAGTTCAACATACACTTAGGAATAAGAGTCCTGAATTGGAACTCGGCCGGAGTGAGACCAAAAATATCCTCCCTAATTGTGGTATGCAAAACGGAGGAGATAGATGTCATCCTGTTACAAGAGACATTCCTGACAACGGGTAAAAAACTCGGAATTGCAGGTTACAACGCCTACACCACACCACAGATAGGCACAGACAAAGGCTTAGCATACCAACAACAAGATTACACAATGCAATTCCTTGTGGTACCAATGTAGAAACACTAGCAGTAACAATAACACTGCTGAATTAAAAGATAGACATATATAACATATACAGGAAAATAAACAGGGAAGACAGAGGAGAGCTGCAACTGATACAACTATTTGCCCATGCAGAAAGAACACCAACACTTATGTGTGGGGATTTTAATGCACATCATCCCATATTATCATTCCCATCAATGACAATCAGGGTAACACATAGCCTTCGCCCTGGAGGAATTTGAAGGAGTCACCCTACTAAACATAGGACAACCCACACACATACGAGGAGGCAGACTAGATCTGACTTTTGTCACAACAGCAATAAGACACCTAATCAGATGGCGAGTGCACTCAAACCTGATTAGTGACCCCTTTGCCACAGTAACAGAATTGGAGATATAACAGCTACTTCCAATTCCACCACCTCCACCAAGATGGAATCAATACCTAGCAGACTGGATCTGCTTTAAACAAGCCATAGAGGAATGGGCAGTAAGCTACAATCCTCCAGAGGACATAGATCAACTAGAGAAAGATCTAGTTGATGCGTTTCACAATGCAGCTGATAAAGCAATGCCTCTAAAGGCAGCATGAAGAAACCATACATACAAAGACTCCTGGTACTACTGCCCAGAAGTCAGGAGACTAAATAGGGTCACAAAATTCTATAGAGGAAGATCCACAGTGAAAACAGAGAACTACTGGAAACAGTTAAAAATTAAACGCAACAAAGAATCCATGGATGGAATGGTGTACAAACTTGTCACAGTACACAACACTCACAGAGCTATGGAAATGGTTACACAGAGTAGCCGGAAGAAAGAGAACACCAGTTGCAACATACCCACACCCGCAAGAATAGGCAGAAAGAATTCCAACAGCCTTTGCAAACAGAACACTATCAGCTAATCTCTCCCCTGAAACCAGAATGTTGCAAGAGCAACTGGTGCCAGCCAGGTGGGAAGAGATCAACACAGCCTGCCAGCTACAGGATGACACAGACACCCCATACACAGTCGAGGAACTGAGAGCAGTACACAAGACAGGGAAAGACACTGCGCCAGGAGCAGACAGAATCACCTACACAATGATCAAGCACATGGGTCCAGCAGGAGAAACTGCATTCCTGAGGTTGATAAGCAAAACACACCTTGAGCACACAAGGCCTCAAACCTGGAGGCAGCAAGATACACAGCCGATCCCCAAGCCAAAGGATCCAGGAAATCCCAGACCAATAGCATTAATATCCTGTATGGAAAAGACAGGAGAAAAAATGGTCCTAAACAGAATGAAATACAAAATTGGCCCCCTACACAAGCAGCTGTATGCATGTCAGGAGAGAATCGGCCCTTCTGAATGCATTACTGATGTTCTAAGCTGCATCAATCAAAAGAAGGCAACACTAGTTTTCATAGACTTTAAAAAAGACTTTGAACTTGCAATCCTAGTAGCAATGCTGCAATCAGTGGCCAGAAAAGGAGTTAAAGGTAACCTACTAGTATGGACGAAAAATTACGTGCTAAGATGGCAAGCTAGAGTCAAATTCCAAGGAGTGATTTCGAATTTGCATTTCTTGGAAAATGGCACACCACAAGGAGGGATTCTCAGCCCCATCCTTTTCAACATCTTCATGGAAAATATAGCCTCACTCCAACTCCCTGAAGGAGTAGAGATATTTATCTATGCGGATGATGTATGTGTAATTGCTCGAGGACCAGTCAGGATGGTCAGAATGCAAAGAGCACTGAATGCCATCAGTCACAAGTCCAATGAACTGGGACTGAAAATAAACATTGGCAAAACCAAGGCTATGACAATCAAAGCACCAAACCCTCTGCACCCACTCATAATAGGAATGGAACCCCTAGAATGGATGGACAGTTACGCGCACCTGGGAGTCATAATAGACAAGCAACTCTCCTTCAAGAACGAAATCAAGTATCTCAAAGAAAAGGCAGATGCCGGACTGGCAGCCATGAGATACATGACTAAACTCAATGACAGCACAAATGAACATGTTCAAAAGAATTATTATCTAGCCAGTTCCAGAACGCTAGTGGAATATGCCGCTCTAACCCTTACAAACTTTACAGACGCCCTCAAAAGCCTCATTAAAGGTTATCCTAAATAATGCCATAAGGCTCATGCTAGGAGCCCCAATATGGACAAGACTGCAACCTAAGGATGGAGACTGGACTACCATCCCTTGAAGACAGAATTGCACCAAGAAATGCATCCACAATCACAAAGATGTTCCTCTCAGACAGAGACTCTATAACCTAAAAGAGGGTGAGAGAGAAACTATCAAAGCACCCTGAGGTCCGAACCCCAAGCTCCTATGACAAAGACCATAGCGACAACATAAAAGCTTGGGCCTAACTGAAGAAATCATGCAGCTAAACCCAGACTCAGCACAGGGTCCATTGCACATAACACCTTGGAAGAAACAAGTAGCAACTTTCAGCTATACTAAGCTTGTTGTAATAAAACAAGCACTACAATACTCTATTGATAATGTGGAAGGACCAGTAGTCATACATACCGATTCACGATCCTCAATGCAAGCCTAGCAATAGGAAAAGAATAAAGACAACAAGGCCCTCCTAGCTGATATCTAGGCACTTTTGTATCAGCATAATGAAAGAGACAGACAATTCACTCTAAACTGGATCCCCAGTCACGTCGGGATACCAGGGAATGAGAAGGCTGATGAACTACCCAAAAGCACCAGACACATACAAAATGTACGGGTGCACATACAGATTGCACTACAACAAAATAAAAACACAACTCAAAGACAATTTGATCAAGGAGCTACACAATTGGATAGGGAATGGCTCTCCATCCGCTACATGGTACAAATGAGCCACGGAGCTGGAGCCTCTACCCATAGACAGATACACCCCAAGAGAGCAGGCTGTGTACATAAGCAGGCTCAGACTGGGATACAAGCCTAACTGAGAAATCATAGACAACACTCAAAGACGTGTGATCACTGTGATATCTTACCACAACAAGCCCTCCTGCACTACCTACTAGAGTGTAGGGAAACAAGTCAGCTGAGAGGTGATCTACAAATAGACAGCAACTCACCACAGGCCTGGCTTGTTGCAGCCACACTGGAAAAGGCAATTGTTGAAAACATAGAGACATACAATTACTTCCATGACTACCTCCACCAAGGTAATGACCTCAGAATACTCATTTAACCATCTCATCCCCTCACCGCAAGGCCCTATTCACATCATCATCTGTATTTTCTGAACTTGATTTACTACTAAAAACTTTCTGCAGGGACCCTAGGGAGTAAAGGGTTGGACAACCCCACCTGTAACCTTTACTTACTATTCAAAGGCCTTACATCCCACTTCTCTAACTACCACTATCCGTGACATGATGGCCCTCTCTTAGTACCACCATCATCCTTACCCTGTTCACAACTATCTCTAGTACTAAAACCTTTTCTAATTTCCTTTTAAATGATCAACTTATCTTACAATTTGCAGGTTATTTACGGGCCGACCAAGGGAAAGGTCCGTGCCAACAAGATGTGTTGGCTTTAATACACAACCAACCAACCAAACTCATCCTCCCTGCAAACGTTAAGCTGTGACCTTGAGAATGGAGAATCAACCCTAGCGGGAAAAAGGCCTAATCCCCCTATCCTTCATACTCCCTCTTCTCTACAACATATACACTGGATGCACATTCTTCTTCTAGCTTGGTCAGAATAAGGTAAATGACTCCTATTTAAAAGGGCTCAGATTTGTAGTTAGGAAAAATACAAATTACTCAAATTTGGGATTTCTTTAGGGTTGTTAACCCCAAGGATCTGATGACACTTTGGAGTCATCCGTTCATATAACCAAAGTGCTATCAAGAAAATCTATTCAGCTCTCTAATTCAATTTTAAGCTTCTTTTGATCACAAGTCATTGCTCACTGGGCAAAAGTCTCGAGCTTAACAGTGATTGTGTCACAGCTGGGATCACTAGAAGGTTAATAGTATGATGTACATGATGCTTATTTAACACTTAAAGGAAAAATAAAAGTTAACTAAAATGTCTCCATAATTGATAGAAAATTATTACAATATTAAAAAAGAAATTGAATAGCGTCGAGTTGTTTTAGCCGAATGCAAAGAACAATTTAAGACAAATCGGACATGATAAAGATATGAAAGGGGGTGACAAGGTGATAAAGATTGTGTGTGCTTCAGACTTGTCTTGGCCAACGTTGTCCGCCATTCTTCGCAATAAAGATCATACTATTCAATATGCGACTGAAATGGTTTCGTCATAGAAAGCTTCAACTGTTAACGTGAACAGGGGTATAGTTTACTTTGAAAATGAACACTTATTATCCTTTTGGGTAGAACGACAGATGCATGGATAAACTCCTACGATCCAAATATTTATTACTGGCTAAGCTACAACCCTAGTTGGAAAAGCAGGATGCTAAAGGAAAATAGGCCAGTGAGGAAAGAAAATAAGGAAACAGGTTGTAGTATGCCTGGGTGTACCCTCAAGCAAGAGAACTCTAATCTTAGACAGTAGAAGACTATGGTACAGAGGCTATGGCATTACCCAGGACTAGAGAACAATGGTTTGATTTTGGACTGATTTTCCACTAGACAAGCTGTTTACCATTGCTAAAAAGTCGCTTTTACCCATACCAAAAATAAAGTAGCCACTGGACAATTACAGTGCAGTAGGCTACTTAACCCTGAGTGAAGTAGTTTTTCGTTATCCTACTGTTGTCAGGTGTATGAGGAAAGATGAGAATAGACAAGATTATTCTGTGTATGTGTAAGCAAAGGAAAATGAACCGTAATCAGAGGGGGATTCAATGTAAAGTAGCTGGCCACTTTCTGGCCATTAAAGCATCCAATAACTCGCTGTAATATCTCATAGGGTGGCTGGTGCCGTTGCCAACCTACTACCTATAATTTATTAAGTAATTTCACAATTGTGTAAAAGTTAAATAGTTTGACAGCAAGATGGAATCCGGAAAGGTTCAATACAAGACTAAAAATGGTTGCAGATTCCACATTTGATAGTCCCTCAATACAGATAGGAGTTGGGGACAAACGGATTGAAGTACTGGAGATTGATATGTTGCTAACAGAAGACCCCGTTGGCATGTAGTGACATCAGTGCACCTCACGTGATGCACTGTAGGCATCACTAATAGGTCTTTAAGAGTGTTAATTCAGCCTGTGACTGCACCCGCTTTTAAGCCCGTTATCATACCTCTTGCTCCCATTTCCTTGCTGTCCAACCCCATATGAATCCAGATTCATAGTTAAACTGTAAGGTTTCCCCAGCTGCACCTCAGCGCTAAATGGCCTCACAAGCCCCAGCTCTGTGCCTTATGGCCCATACATCCATTCAGCTAAGGCCCTGACAGGCCTACATAAGGGAAAGAGGGTTAAAGGAAGCAAAAATTAAAAGGTGTTATATAGTATACATAGGCCTAGTATGTATTGTGTGCAATAACTTTCATTTGATACCCTGAAGAAGACGCTAAATGAGAGTCAAAGATCCCAATGTTGTTCTGCCTAGATAGTTAAGGTTGTAATATTCTGTATTTATGCATTAATGTAGATCGTTTTATTCCAACCAGAGACCAGATGTATATATATATATATATATATATATATATATATATATATATATATATATATATATATATATATATATACATACATACATATATATATATATATTATATATATATAATATATATATATATATATATATATATATATATATATATATATATAATATATATATATATATATATATATATATATATATATATATATATTTATATATATATAATATATATATTATATATATACACATACATACATACATATATATATATATATATATATATATATATATATATATATATATATATATATATATATATATATATATATATATACTGTATATAGGAAAACTGCAAATATTTTTTCATGCTAATTATTATTACTATGATGAATAAATAAAGTATAATTAAGTTGAATATCGGAAACAAAATACTTTTGAATTGTTAAAATGGAGATTATTCGATCGAGTCAAGTATGCTTTTAGGATTTTGATAAAAAGCAAAATTTATCTAAGATAAATCATGTTGAATGGACAAACAGTTCTCTTAAGAAATATTAATAATCTATACAAAAAAAAAAAAATCATGATAAATTTATCAGGGATGATAATAGTAAAGAAGTACTTCCTCGTATATGTGTTGATGAGAAGATTTATTCATACACTGAGAAGAAAATGTCCTTTCTCAAAATTGGGGCATTATCTGTCTTTAAAAATACTAATTGATGTCATCCCATATTTTCCAATGAAATAATATTTATTATTGTTTAGACACAATAACATCATTAAGATTTAATAAACCCTCAATTCAAGTCCTGTTCCCCACTAGCTTCCCATAGTGTTCTGCCAGATGTACGATGTGTGTGAACAGGGTCATTGGCCACACTGTATACATTTGGACCTCAACTAATGTAATCGGTCATATCATTGCCGCAATAAGAGATGACAATGACTAATTTTCAATATATATATTTGCAGTTGTATTATAACTATCTTACATTTATTTATGGAACAATATTATATTTCACAATTAGCTACTCTGGCTAATGGGATACATTTTGAATGCGTTTGTTTGGCATCGAGACTAAAATTATCTGATTTAAGTTTAAGAACTCAATCTTTGTGTTATATGTTTAAATTAACATTACATATTTGTAAATTCATTTTTAAAATGGTTACAGTCAACATCAAATGCTTATGAACTGCGTAAGAGCATAGTCTTGTCAAGGGCAACTCGGTGTGTACCCTGTTAAGTGCCATTCCGTTTGTGTACCGACAGAACACTGAGAACAGTGCCACTGTGCCCCTCTGTTAACGGATAAAAAACTAACGAGGTTGAGTGAGAACGACAGATACGTGTTATCTACAGATCATCTCACTCTGTTAGGGTGAAAGCACTGCTATCTTATCACTTAAAGTAGAAACTAACTTTTAACGAGAATCTTAAGTTCATCCATATTTAGTGCGTGTCAAGAAAAAGAAGACGTTTGTGAAGTCACCATTGTTGGAGGCTGCTCTTAAGCAGAAAGACGTTGCTAAACCTAGATCTTCGGTATACTGACTGCGATGGCTCTAGATATCAATGTCGTTGTTATAGGTAAGGCCTGATGTACAGTTAAGAATATTAGCATCACATATTACTTGAAGTGAACATCGATTTAAGTGTTTGCTTTGGACATACCCTGGCCCAATGGGGACCAAGGTCATTCTGTTATTGTAACAACAAAGATTTTATTGACTTTAGTTGAAACATTAAGAATCTCAGAGAACAGTATTATGATGTGACGTTTTAGTTTTATCTCACTGAAGAGGGTGAAATTTGCAACGTGATTTTAATACTTTATGTTATACATTTAGTCCTTTTACTTCTACTTGTAAGATTTAAACCGATCATACATATCAATTTAATCCGTGCCTCACTTTTCAAAAAAAGAAAAAAAAAAAAGATCTGGCCAATCATAGATTATAATAATATGCGGAAGCAGCAACGAAATCTTATCTTAATTTTCTTAGATATACTTGAAGTCACATTATCTGCTTTTCTGACTCCGTGACCACAGCCTCAACCAGTCATAGGACGGTAAGCAAGTGGATCCAATACAATTTCATGAAACTATAAAATCAATTAAACTTGGATTCGTGTTCTGTTCAAGTTAAAAAAAAGTGCTGTTAAGAGGCTTTAAAATGAGTGAACATTATGATAATATAAAAATGTCTATCAGGAGAGGTTCTAGTAACTACTCGTTTAAAGCATCTTTTGATGTGAAAGACGGAGAATTATAAAAAAAAAAAATCAGATTTTCTTTCTGGCAAATAATGAGTAAAATGCACATTTAGATTTTCAACACTCACAAAATTGCCTAATTTTTGTTTACGTCACCGAAGCAAAACACAAGACCAGATCAACTGGATTTATACGTTTCTGGAATGTTGGCTATTTGGACCAGCACTGGGGCCTGGAAGATCTTTCAGTGCCTATGCGCAACTTGGAATGATCCCACAGTTGCTGTATGAAGTTAAAAGTCCAAGAAGTTGGACAGGAAGAAGTTATGAAGGAATAATAGATGGCTAAACAGGGACTGCCGCTAATGAACCTCAAGTAATGCTTACAGTGAATAACTTGGGGTACACTGACAGCACTATTTCCCTATGATACTATAGAATTTGCATCCTAAGGATCAGATCTGGAACCGGGAGGTCATTGAGCTGCAATAGGGAAAACCTTTCAATTGCACTACGAAGTAAAGTTAAAGAGGATGGACAGCAAGAAAGAAAGAAAGAAAGAATGTGCGATCGGAAGTAAAATATAAACCTAAAATAAGGGGTCACAAGGGACAATGCAAAGACGCGTTTTACAACGCCTACGGTGCACCGCGCAAGGTACACCAGATTAGTTGTATACTAATGTTTCCTTCACCGTCGCGTCCACAATTACCCTACACCAAAAGGATTTATTAATCCCTTATCTATGTCTGCAAATCAAATAAGACCTTTAATCTAATACACTCGTCACTCTCAAAAAAAAAAAAAAAAAAAAACTTTTTTCCTATGACCTTCGACCTCTCTTCATCCCCATCCAAGTCGTTATCTCTCGAATGTCTCAGATATGAAACTTGTCTCACTGTAATGATTTATATCTGTATTCACTATCTGGGTGGATACAGTGAAGAATTATACATGTATTGATACCATCATTATTTTGCTTCTTTTCATTATCAATTTATCATTATCATCATCACTGAGATTTTTCGAAATTCTGATCATCAGATGTTCCCGGGCAGTTCCATCCTGTTCGTAATACTAGGCATGCAGTTAATTCTAATTGTCAGGCCTTCTCCATCATGAGGCTCAATACTACACAGTATTCTAGAGGTTTTATTCCAGCCATGACCAAAGTTGTGGAATGATCACCCTAATCGGGTAGTTGAATCGGTAGAACTCCAAAAGTTCAAACTTACAGCAAATATCTTTATGTTGAACAGGATGACATAAGTCTTTTTATAGTTTATGTATGCATTATCTGTTTTAGTGTTGTTACTGTTTTTAAAATATTTTATTAATTGTTAATTATTTCTCATATCGTTCATTTATTTCCTTATTTCCTTTCCTCGCTTGGCTATTTTTCCCTGTTGGACTCCTTACGCTATTAGCATCCTGCTTTTCCAACTAGGGTTGTAGCTTAGCAAGTAATAATAATAATAATAATATCCTCTCTCTTCCAGGTGGCTGCGGCTTCCTAGGACAACACATTGTAGCCGAGCTATTGAACGAGAAGGAAAATCCGGCAAAGGGAACCGGAAATGAGCCAGATGTAAACAAACAAATGATATTCAAGGATATCAAAGTCCTAGATGTGAAGTCCTTCAACAAAGACCTCCTGACAGGTAAAGGAAACCTGAAATTCTCAGCAATTACATTTGTGAAATTATCAAAGTATTTGAAAGTTCAAATTTGCAGCGAAATGTCTTTATGTTGAACATGCTGACATGTCTCTTTTTATAGATTATATATGAAAGATCCATTTTGATGCTGTTCTTTAAAATTCTTATTTCAATTGTTCATTACTTCCTGTAGTTTATTTCCTTATTTCCTTTCCTCATTAGGCTATTTTTCCCTGTCAGAGCCCTTGGGTGTATAACATCCTGCTTTTCCAACTAGGGTTGTAGCTTAACTATACGTAATTCAGACCCAGTGTAAAATAATGGGGGCCATTGCATACAGAGTTTAAGCCAAGCTGTAACTTCAGGTGGATTTTAACTGAAGTTAATGGAATCTTCAGGCATTTGAGAGTAACAATGGAAATAGAAAGAAAATATTCCAAGTAACACACCCACGGTTGCTTAGAACCTCAATGGATTTGTCCCAAAGGTTGCTTTCTTTTGCCATTTTGTTTTCAAGTCCAACCAGTTTCCCATTAATTTCCAAATCTCTAAATTATTTAAATTATTGTTATTGAAATTATTCAAGTTATTAAAACAATCTTTTTATCTTGAGGATATCTGCAAAACATTATATAACCAGTACTATAAACTAGAGGAAATAAAAAAATGAATTATCAATACAAATCAGCACTGTGATATCTATAATAGCCATTTTTGTAATGCGATAACAATTTTAGATACCGAAATTCTTCTCAGTGGCTCTTTACAAAATCCTGAACATCACATTCCTCCCAGAAATACCAAATTAACTAAAGAGTAACAACGACAACAATAACAACAACAACCCATTCATTTCTCTACCCAAGGGCAAAGGCAGGATGCGGAGACCGTGACCTACGAAGTCTGTGACGTCATGGATTTCAGTGACCTCAAGGAGCATCTGAAAGGACATTCCGTTGTGATCAACTGTGCCGTCGTTTCTCCGGACTTTCTCAAGGAAGACCTCGGCTGCGGGGAACATATGCACCTTGTCAACGTTGAGGGTAAGATTGCGAAAGTAGTAGCCTACACACACACACACACACACACACACACACACACACACACACACACTTCTTTGTCTACATCTTTTCCCACTTCTATGTGGGGGTCGATGTTTCAGGTTAGCTGTCTCCATCTACCTCTGTCTCACACGTCATCACCGGTTAATCCCTTTGATCGAAGGTCATCCTTGATACAGTCCACCCACCTTCGCTTTGGTCTCCCTCTCCTTTTCGTTCCCTGTACCTCCATTTCCAGCACTCTCTTCCCAATATACTGTTCATGTCTTCTGATGACATGACCATACCACCTCAGTCTACTTTCTTGTATCTTATCTGATAGTTTTTCAACTCCTATGGTACCCCTAATTACCTCATTCCGTATCTTATCTCTTCTTGTCACCCCACACATCCATCTCAACATTCTCATCTCTGCCACATCCATCTTCTTCTTTTCTATCTTCTTTATTGCCCACGTCTCCGCTCCTTACATCATTGCCGGTCTCACAACTGTCCTGTGTACTTTACCTTTCAACTTGACCCCCATTTTCCTGTCGCATAGTACTCCACGCACTTTTTTCCAAGTCTTCCATCTTGCTTGTATTCTGTGGTTTATTTCTGCCCCCAGTTCACCATCCCCTGCAACTGTTGATCCTAAATACCTGAAATTTTCAACTTTTTTCAGTCTCTCCTTGTAAACTAACTTCCCCATTCTCGTCATTTTTCAATCTCAAATACTCTGTCTTTTTCCTGCTGATCTTCAATCATCTATTTTCCATTTCTCTTCTCCACTCTTCCAGTTTCTCTTCTACTACCTCTCACCTCGTGCTACACAGTATAACATCTTCAGCAAAAAGCATACACCAAGGAGACTGATCTCTGATACCTTGTGTTACTACATCCATGACCAGTTCAAATAGGTAAGGGCTCAATGCAGACCCCTGATGTAGTCCCACATTTACTGGGAAACTGTCTGTTAGGCCTATACTGCTCTTAACATTTGCTTCTGTCCTTTCATACATATCTTGGGTGATTCTTACGTATTTCCCAAGGACTACCTTTTCTCTCATACATCTCCACAACTCCTGACGTGGTACCAGATCGTATGCCTTCTCCATGTCAATAAAGACCATATGTAAATGTATATATATATATATATATATATATATATATATATATATATATATATATATATATATATATATATATATATATATATATATATATATATATATATATAGATAGATATATAGATATATATATATATATATATATATATAGATATATATATATATATATATATATATATATATAGATATATATATATATATATATATATATATATATATATATATATATATAGATATATAGATATATATATATATATATATATATATATATATATATATATATATATATATATATCTGTATATATACATATGAATATATATAAACATATATATACATGTGTATATATAAACAGATATATATATATATATATATATATATATATATATATATATAATATAATATATATATATATATATATAATATATATATATATATATATATATATATATATATATATATATATATACATATATATATATATATATATATATATATATATATATATATATATATACATATATATCTGTATATATATATATATATATATATATATATATATATATATATATATATATACATATATATATATATATATATATATATATATATATATATATATATATATATACATGTATATATATATACATACAGTATGTATATGTATATATATACATACAGTATGTATATGTATATATAAACATATGTATATATATATATATACATGTATATATATATATACATACAGTATGTATATGTATATATAAACATATGTATATATATATATATATATATATATATATATATATATATATATATATACATGTATATATATACATACAGTATGTATATGTATATATAAACATATGTATATATATATATATATATATATATATATATATATATATATATATATATATATATATATATATACATACATACACTTATCAGTTCAGCTATTTGAGAAAAAACGTGTTTCCTTCGAGCTTACATTACTATCAAATTTAGACTCAAATGAAGCAACTATAATAAATTTCAGTCCATTCCAACAAGTTAAACCCATATAAACTAACTTTTTCAACATCAGGTTCCCTATTAAACTCTATTGTGTCTTCAACTAGGTACAAGGAACATAATCAAAGCCTGCCAGGAGACCGGAGTCACAGCCCTGGTCCACATCAGCTCCCTCTGCGTCAATATGGGCGGGAAGCGTCTCATTGAACATACAGAAAGTCTCTCCCCAGAGGTCTCTGAGGACGATCTTGTCCTTGGGGATTACGCCCGCGGACGCCTCAAGGCCGAGAGGATGGTCCTTGAAGCGAGTGAGACAGCGTCTGCTAATGGTGAGGAACTTCACTTTTTTTGTCACTGACATGATATACACAGAGATATCAACAGGCGTACACACACATTTATATACGTGAGAGAGAGAGAGAGAGAGAGAGAGAGAGAGAGAGAGAGAGAGAGAGAGAGAGAGAGAGAGAGAGAGAGAGAGAGAGAGAGTGTGTATAAATTAAACCATTTTGTCTTAAGCCCTCGTACTTACTCGACGCTCAGTAAAATTTACATGACGTATAAACTCAAACCTCTGCTTTGTTCACTTGAGTAAATTAAACCATTGTGTCTAACGCTCCGTTATAGAGAGAGAGAGAGAGAGAGAGAGAGAGAGAGAGAGAGAGAGAGAGAGAGAGAGAGAGAGAGAGAGAGAGAGAGAGAGAGAGAGTACAAATTTAAGCAATTGAGCTTGAATATAGAATAGTTGGACACACGAGTTCCTGGCACACCCCGCAACGAAGACGTGTACCATGCCACACCCTTACTTCGCTGGGAATAACCAATCGGATTATGTAGGACAGATAGCAGAGGTGATGGGCGGTGCTAAACATAGGAGCTCTTAGCGCAGTAAGTACTGGGTACACTTCCTCGGAGAGAGGTTTACCAGGAATTTCTTTGCCAAACTGTACAATCTAGGTTGAGATAAATCTGTGATGAAGATATACGAAACGTTAAGTGTTAGGTTCTAGATGGAATTACAACAATATTGTGAAATGAGAATTGCTTGCCATAACGACTGACGTTCAAGTAACTAATTCAACACTGAAGTCAACTGAGGCACAATAAAATTCATTATGATTTCTAATGGATGGGACTAGTGAATTTCAGTTTGTATGGCCATTATTATGATCAGGGATACCGCTCGGGTAAGATATATAGCTAGAATTAAAGTAGAAAGTTGAAAAGTAGGTGTTGGTAAGGGAAGGGATAAAGTGAAAAACTATTGTTCAAAGGTTTTTTTTTATGAATGACAGAGGCAAGGGACAGTGACAATGGCCTAGCTAGCAGCACATTGCCTTAGACCTAGAGACTGACTATACCAAGGTCTATCAGGTCAACCCACGCGCAGGTAAATTGGGGGTTAGCGGGGATTAGAGGGGTAAACATTAAGTGGGGGTAAGTTTCGTGACGTCACAGAGCTCCATTGGCCCGCGAAAGAGTACCATTCAGCATTAGCTTGCTTTGCAAAAGTTCAGTTTTCTTCATTATCCCGTTGAAAATAACATTTCTATTTCAGAAAAAAAATTAATATTATAAGCTATTTAAATGACTACATTTCGTTACAAAATACTTCCTGTGAGAAATTTTTTAAGGAAAATGGTTTAAAAAGTCGCATATCAGAAAAGAACAAATATTATCCAAATCCTTTATGGAAATATTGTTTCACCAAATGTACAATTAAGCAATGTGCATGCATATTTAGATACATTTCTAAACTAATCATTTACTAATGACTCAAAACTAAATCTTAAAAATATCTATTAAAATAAAGTTGTACAAACACACAATAGAAATAAGTGATCATGATTATTACATTTTACAATCTTCTAACTTTAATAGTTATTTTCCTTGCAGAAGTTATTTCTTTTAGTTAATATTAATATTCTAAAAATATTTCGTCAACGAACAAAATAAGTGACTAAAAGTGGCAATCCCATTTTATTAGGAATATATAATGCTATTTTTTACTACTCTGTGATAACTTTTATTTATTTTTTTTTTTTTTAATATTCTTTATCGGATCAGTAAATTCTTTTGATGCCTTCACCAATTCCTTATTTGCTGAGCTAATTATACCTGCCCACGAATCGTCCCCCTTTATTTGTGCAATAGGATCGGGGAGGGCCAGACAATGGCTGCTGATGACTCAGCAGGTAGTGCCAAATGCTCCCCCAAACCCCCCCCCTCCTTAGTTCACAAGGATGGTGAGGTTGCAGGCACTACAAGAAATTAATTATTATTATTATTATTATTATTATTATTATTATTATTATTATTATTATTATTATTATTATTATTATTATTATTATTATTATTATTCAGGTACGAAACTGAAGACTGTCGCTCTAAGGCCACCGGTCCTCTACGGAGAAGGAGACTCCAGCTTTGTCCCACTGATACACAAACTGGCAAAAGCAGCTGGTTCCAAGATGCCTTCTATTGGCAACCCTGCTGCTTTCACTCAAGCAGCCTACGCTGGTAAGTCCCAGAAATCTAGGCTATGAAATTTGCCCGAAGATGATTTTAAAAGCAGTGCTTGATTATATTATTTACCATGCATAAAAGTATTGTAGTACAAATATAGAAAAATTAAATAAATTGCGTGAACAACAATTTCAATTCTTAAAGAATTGATTGCATTTGAAATCGTACGCGTAATCATAATCTATAAATGTAGGTTTGCAAGCACAAAGTTAGGATTATTATTATTATTATTATTATTATTATTATTATTATTATTATTATTATTATTATTATTATTATTACTTGCTAAGCTACAACCCTAGCTGGAAAAGCAGATTGCTATAAGCCTAGGAGCCCCAACAAGGAAAACAGCACAGTGAGGAAAGAAAACAAGTAAAAAGGAAATATTTTAAGAACAGTAACAACATTAAAATAAATATTTCCTATATAAACTGTAAAAACTTTAACAAAACAATAACAAGATAATCCTCTCCTGAAATTAGTTTACAAATAAGCAGGAATAGTGCTGACAGAAGGAGCCATATGGGACTGTCCAGTGTGAAACAACTGTCTGACCTACTAGATCTAGCATATGAGACGGTCCAGTGTGAAACAGTACTGTCTGACCTGCCAGATCTAGCATATGGGACGGTCCAGTGGGAAACAGTACTGTCTGACCTGCCAGATCTAGCATATGGGACGGTCCAGTGGGAAACAGCACTGTCTGACCTGCCAGATCTAGCATATGGGACGGTCCAGTGGGAAACAGCACTGTCTGACCTGCCAGATCTAGCATATGGGACGGTCCAGTGGGAAACAGCACTGTCTGACCTGCCAGATCTAGCATATGGGACGGTCCAGTGGGAAACAGCACTGTCTGACCTGCCAGATCTAGCATATGGGACGGTCCAGTGGGAAACAGCACTGTCTGACCTGCCAGATCTAGCATATGGGACGGTCCAGTGGGAAACAGCACTGTCTGACCTGCCAGATCTAGCATATGGGACGGTCCAGTGGGAAACAGTACTGTGTGACCTTTTAATGTTGGGTACAGAAGAAGCAAGAGTAACCCTGTTGGCTCTGATCATATTGGATGGCACAACATCAAACGTTATCAAGTCAAAACACAAAGGCAAGATAAAGAATCTAAGTTCAAAATGATAATCTAATTTTACCCTCGCATTCTGATAAAATCACGTCTTACTGAGCTGAAAGGATATCATGTTCACCTAATGGAATGCAGAAGCGGTTTGCCAATAAGAAATTAGAATAACAAATTGAAGCAAAGGTACTTGGCAACGTTAAAGAATGGCTGTTTATTGTTTATCCGGGAAGAATATTTATATAATATTCGTTAACTGTTAGTAAAAATCTATCTGGTGTATATATGTCGATTATTTACGCTATGCATATTCCAAAAGTGTTTTTGTTATTTCAGTGCACAAAATTTAGCTTAATAAGACCTCGGGTTATTGATAAATTAGTCCCACCTAAGAATTTTGTAGCGACCTTAGAAAATCTTTGATCCCAACTATTGAATATATTTAAGAATATGTTAAATTATAAATGTTTCCAAACGTTATACCTTCCTTTACCTTAAGAGTCTGATCCTTTATCATTAATATCAGACATCGCAGCTCTGGTTTAGACCTTTTGACAAACAAGAATCGAGACTATTAAAGCTATAATTCCATTACCTGATTTAGGTAACAAGTAAGCTCTTACGATCTCTTATATCAAAACACTCTACCGTTGTCGATTCCAGGTAACGTAGCCACGGCCTGCATCTGCGCCATAAAACACCTGTTAACCGACGAAGGTAGATCAAACTTGCATACCTGCAATGGCCTGCCAGTTTACGTGACGGATGACACGCCCCCAAACAACCTCGTCGACCTGGCCAGTCCCTTCTTGGGTCACACCAACATCGAACCCTCGGCCAAGGACCACTACTGGACGGTCACCCTCTCTCTCTACTGGAATGATTTGATGAACAGTATCAAGGCGAAGATTGGATTAAGTGGAGAGGGAGAGGAGCATGCATTGCCCACCTGGGCGCTGCACCAATTCGCCGGGACAATTACAGTCGTCAGTCGCATGCGGGCCGAATTGTGTCTTGGGTACGCCCCTCCTTACTCGTGGGAACAAGCTCTAAAAAGGTCAAATTTGTATTACAGTCGATGTCTTAATTAGGGACAAAATATTAGTTTTTAATTCTGCATTTCATATGTTAAATCTTCTTAGTTGGTAGAAATGTAGTCGATCAAACGTTAACTTTATGGAAAGTGGTTATTTTTAACATCAAGTTTGATAAGTTAAATAACTGAATTTAAGACATTATGATCGGCTATCAAATACGAACTGTATTCGACGTTACCTTATCTAATTCTTTCTAAGAATCTGTGAGGAGATTGATTTTAAACATTATAGGATTTTTATTAACTATCACATCAGTACTTAAGCCGGTTGTTACTTTAACTAGATCGAAAAAGATTCATGTTAAATGACTGTTTTATAGATTAGAGAAATTCGGACTGGCCTATATATACAGTCCCTGGGGCCTGGGAGTTATTTAACAGGGCTAAGTAACATTATTCTATATTAGAAATTAAATTCAACGATTAAATCTCTCCTATAATCGCTGTTACCTTAACTCGACAAAGTTTTTATTATTAAGATACATTTACAAATACCAATACCCTATATTTGTAATTATGTCAAATAAACTAATATTCACAAGCATGTTGTTACAAAGCTAAATAGTGAACGATAAGTCGTGCAAAAGGAAATTCTAAAATAGCCAAAAATAATGACGTGTAGTAATTATACAATTGTCTGATTGTCACAATTGCAATGAATGGCAGATGGACTAAAATTATATATTCCCGGATCAAATAACTCTGCTAATTGTACTCCAAAGGAGTTTTGTTATTAATGAGGGCCTTATAGTCTTGGGCTGGGACCGGGATGGCTATACAGTACCCTCGCATTTGCACATTGAAGTAAAGTTTAAAAAATACGGAAGCAGGGTGGAAGAACGAATGCAGGAACACAGAAACAGACTAAAAATGGTTTCGATAATTAGAAATAAAGGCCTATTATAAATAAAGCCTTCTGGTTTAATTTATCCAATAAACAATGTTCACATAATAAAATAAAACACCAAAATCTTTTCTTATTAAACCGATTCCGATTCCAAACTTTGTTGCTACGAAAATCCAATAAAATTTCTGACTGTTGGCTATAGACATTTGCTTATCTCCCTTCAGTATTATCCGTAGAGAAGTATGGAGCCTGGACCATAAAGCACGTCGGTGCCCGGGGTAAGAAATTTACTTTAAGGGCTGTTTTTCTGGTCCTATTTAGCAAGGGAACCCTACTCTGTACAGGACATCCACAGCCATTATATCGTGTTCGTTCGAAAGCATTCAACGTTTCACACCTCATATTACTAGTTTACCGTGAAATCGTCACTGTCGAACCACCCACACTAGTATTTTTTCTCGGAGGTTTGTAAACTTTTTTTCCCCTAAAATTTTAGTGCCCAGAGCTTTCAAATATCCGGCTCCAAGATTGTATGAATAAATTCCACTCTACATCCGAGTGACTGATGGTATGAAAAGGCTTCCAGTTAGTAGTTGAAGACTTTCTTGGTTAAGAAATGCTACGATGCCGAGAATTTCACAACTAACGAGGACTACAGTAGATGGTACTCCAAAGTAAGAAAGAATGTATTCTACAAACAAGGCTTGAGAGTTTTCTACGTTAGCTTAGAGGGCTTCTCCGTGAGTGACTGGGCCAGGAAAACAGCTTTTAGATTGTCATTATTCAAGACGAACTTTGTTTCCCAAAACTTCATCCCACATTATTTCCAAGTATGTTACGGATTTTCTGAAGCATGATGATAATAGATATTAAAGTAACTAAAAAGTAAATATGTCATGTTTGCGTTTTGCTTCATAGCTGCCACATCCAAAATGCAATTTATTTTTTTACTTAATCATGGAAAGACCTTAACATTTCCAGAGTAGTAACTAATATTAACTGAATTTATGTCGGATTAGATTACCAATGTGCAAGAGAAAAGCACTGATTAACACTCTGCATAGAATAGCAATGAAGCTACTGACAATATAATTTATTAAGTTTTGATAACCGTAGCAGGGGAACAGTAAGAAACTTCCACACTACCATTTTGATTAGGAGCCACAGCGTAATTAGTCTCGTTAACACAAAAATTCATGAGTTTTAATACCATGATAGAAGAGGAGATATTGGATTTTACAACGCCTCATCTATAATCTGCAGCACATTGTCATCGCCGGAGCACCAGTTCTGAAAGATCCCAGCTAGTCATTCCGGAACCAAGCATAACCAATCTTTGAGCCTTCGATTACAGCTCCACTCTCGATTTCACTTATCAGCCCAGTGCCTGCCCAACCTCGAATGGCCTCCCATGCTCCAGCGCCAGACGATTTAAGAGCATCGTTGATAAAGTTGACTTGACCCATGTGGCCCTAAACCGACTTTACCGTTAGAAAACCTCGTCAAGTCAAAAGGCATAGAATACTCAGTACTTCGTAAAGGGTATTCTATATACCTTGCAGTAGACTACAGGCCAAGTAATGTCTCCATCTCTAAAAGTTATCCAGTTATCTTATAAGTCATTGCTGATAACTTTCCTTTAACAATCTCTCAGATTGAAGTTTCCAGTCTGTACTTCAGTAGTTGACCTCTTCTGGTAAATTTCGCGAGGTTATATACACCAAGTCGAGTGTCAATGCTAAATCAAAATATTTAGACTAAAAAAATTTTCAAGATTTATATCTTTTTATTAAAAGGTGGCAGTTCTATTTACTCACAAGGGTTTCTCGTGATCGAAATCCTACCAAGAAATTTTTTAAAAATCATTATACAAAACTATACTAAGAACTTTCAGACTGCTTAATATCAAAGCTTCCACAGCTGAGGAAAAGCTTAAACAATTTACATTAAATTGGAAAATTGTAAAATTGTCAATAATTTAAACAAGGTACTAAAGATTTCATAAAATTATAGAGTTCAAGACTTCAATTTACATTCCATTAATATTTCGAGTATCATTCAACTGTGGATTCAGGAGGAAGAAAAAGTATGTTTTTATTAAAAGTTTACTTTTTTATGACATACAAAATCCTTTACCCATAATAAATCAAGAATTATTCTCTAGTTATATTTCCAAGACATCTTCAGATTAAAATAGCCTCAAAGCCTTGTTTACTAAAATCTCAAACTATGAAGAAGTTTGATAGGTACAAGAGAGGTAAACTACCAAATACTATGAGCTAACTGAAAATAGACCAAAGCACAAAGTAAAATCAAAGTCTAACCTATATCTGGAATATAATCTACCTATATCTGGAATATAATCTACCCCTACTCATTTCAACTTTCAGGTTTTTTTTTTAATAGGCTAAAACTCATATCAACTTCAATGTTTCGGCATCTTCAGCAAGATTGTTAGCCAATTATTTTATTTAAAAGGACATCCATTCTTATTAGACCTTTAAGCCAAGTTACATTCTATAAAATTTTGTTATAATGCAAAAACTGAGGTATTTAAGTGGACCTACCTACTCACTGAAACTTTCATAGAACCACCTAACCGAAATGTATACTTCGGTAGTCTTCTTTTAAAGTTTTGTATCTAAAATTAATTAAACCTATGTAAATTTAATAAAAAAAAAAAAAAAAAAAAAGCTTTCATTTCAGGCACGTAAAAAAAATTAGAACATTCTTCGTAGCGAGTCCGTTGACAGGTAAGACGCAGTAGTCTCATTCGTCATAGTTATCAAAATCCGATTCCATCCAGAGACTATAGGGGCAATTCTCTGCAAGATCCAAATTCCAGACGAAGGCCCGTTACAAACATAGACCTGCAAGATAGAGATAAAATTTTAAAATCCTTAGGCTCGACCAAACAGCCCTACAGATTTATATAACAAGTGATATAAATAAGTTTTAATATTTTTGGGAAGAAAAAAAAAGGATCCAGGTCAGTAGTACACTCTGACATTTTGTTTCGATTAAACAAGAGGAGAAACGAACTTCTTACGTAGCATACCCTAAAAAAACACACACACAATCAAGCTCACCGTCAGCACCGCCACTATATAAACCGTGCCAGCCTCCAACGACATTTACAATAATGTTTAAGCACTCACATACAATTATAATATTCACTCAACAATTACCACAAAATACATAAAGATTTTGAGCTACCCACCTAACTAGTCCGTAGAACACGTCCATTGTGTGTAACTAATTCGAAGTTCCTAAGTTCTCCACAAAGAAAGCAAATGTTTAATAAGAACTTATTATCAAGGAAGCAGTGTAGTGGGTGCAATGATGTTAAAAACACTAAATAACATTTACCAACAGGTGTCGCAACAGTCGCTGAAGAGTACTGCTAGTATTGAGGTATAAAGAATAGCTTTAACCTATTGGTGGTAGTCATCTTCGGTCTTCCTCACATTTGAAATATACTGTACGTAACAAATTTTGTGATCAATGTAGACAAAGACGAGGTATGTACCAAGTTACTGCCATTGCCATGGTAGCAGGATGGGTGGATAAAAAATAGTTCATTTGGAAAAAAAGGATTAATCGATGAAAACCTTCAATGAATATCCGCGTTGTGAGTCGTTTGGCGATTGGGAATGAACACCTGCTGCTTAAGCTATTTTCAGAAACATGTGGCAGTAAAATCAGGTGTAAGTAGTTAAACGTGACATGTCACACCGGAATATCCGGGTGAGAATTAATGGGCCTTATTCTTTACCTTCGCCCTAAACTCGAATACAGGTGTGCACAAATTTAGAAAGAGCTCGACACGTGTGTGATACCTGCCCTGGTGTATATAGACTTAATCTTTATTTCAAGTTGCTGTATTTGCTGGTTTACATCCACAAAGGAGAGACAGCACCTCAACGGACCTTCGAGTTCAATTGCTATTGGTTAGTACTGTGTTTAGTCAATCTACAGCTGATAAAATTAGCCCATTTTTTTTTTTTTATTCTAGAACAACCTTATCTAAACCAAAGTGCAATCTCAATGACCTGAAATTTATTAAAAAAAAAAAAGTTTAAGATAACATTTTCGGATGTTTAGATTGGAAACACGTTTTTTTCCTTTCCTCCAGAATATGCCGATGCATAAGAATATTTTCGCCGTTCTCGCCATTGGAGTCCTGATGCCAATAATCATTACGAAGGCCAGTATAATTCATATTTTTTATTTTATTTTAGCAGTAGGAAGGGCAAGATCAGAATAAGATCATTTTTCTGACTAGATCTATTCCATTTAGAGCCGGTGGTTACAGCCGAGTATGTGAGCCCTCTCATTTTCGGGAAGCCTTGCATGATGTGTTTAATTGCTAATTTCATGTACAACAATCTAATATAATTCCAACCAATAAGATTTGAATAACCACTAGGTACTTAAATTTACAAATTATTCTATCACAGGCTCAATGGAATTTATAACAGCTATTTCATAGGTCAATTTTGCTCGCTTAGGAATTGAATCTTGGCCTTCTCAAGTGTCTAAATGAAAAGTTAATTGCTTAAAGGAATTTCCATGCTCATTCAATTAATACTTTCTTCACTGTGTTACAGGTTCTTGGAGAGGACGTAAGTGGTGTTGGCAGAGGAAGTGGCAGCATATTTTCAGCAGTGCACTTTCCTTCTATAGACGGAAATTACGGTAAAGATTTTCTCTACGTTTTTTCACTGCCATATTCTTTATCTCATTTCTTTTCTTCGAAACACATCTTTTGCAAATTTGTTTCTGCAACTTATGAGACCATTATCATACGCTATTGTGACACAATGAAAATTATCAAGACTGAATGTGTTGTTAAATTTCACGTGTCTTGAGATTCCATTGACATTGTGGTGTTATCTTTTACGTCGTTAACCTAAAATTTAATCTATTTCTTCTGGATATCTCCCTTGGAATATGCTATTATAAATATTGATAAAGAGTTGATTTATCTCTGTTTGATTGCAAGATTTATAGAACATTCAAATTCTTGAGTAACATTCGGCGGACTTTGGTTAATTGTTAGATATTCCAAAATTCGTAATTCCTTTTTTAAAAAATGTGGCTCCATGATAGCTTGATTATATTAATTTGTGCAGACTGGTGCCACACTACATATACAATAGCAATAGTACCATTATTATTATCTTGATAATTATGCCCCTATTGAATAATGGACAACATCTATATAATTCTACAAGAATTAATAGAATAAACCTTTCCCCTTCTTTTCACAGCCAGTGAAACCTACGGAATAATCAACTTCGCAGAGAAATGTGAGAGAGAAAGAAGGGTTGTTAAAAATGAAGAACGCATTACGATGAATAATCTAATGGAAAAATTACCTCCTCAGGTGAGGACTGTAGGCTAAAAATATACTGCAAACTTCACATCTAAGCCTGTGCAAAAGTTTCTATGTAACTATCATACTTTGGACGTATTACACGGTTGGTATGTGCGTGAGTTTTATAGCATGTTTTTGAGACATCTAGGAGGTATAATAAAGATGCAATAGGGAAAATAACTTTGCTCCTTGATTTATTAAATATTCCTGCATAAATAATTTATGTTTTTGACACCCGAAGTTGAAAAACCCGATATGATTATAGATTTGATCATTAAAAAAAATACAGAAAGTTTTCGAATTGTATTATTTTGTTGGTATACTCATTCATTTTTACAACGGTGAATTACTATATTCAGACGTTAATCAACATTAAAAATATCTATGTTAAGATATGAACAATGCGTTTTACATGCCTTGATGCAACAGGACAGTTTGCTATACAAAATATAATACGACTCAAGCTTGAGATACTGACTTTACAATCTAGTCTCGACTAGTCACCCATGAAATAATCAAGTGCGTTTTCTGTAAATGCATAAAACGCAGGGCTGTCTAATGTAAATTCAAGATTAAGCCAAGCTCCGGATACAAAGAACTGCAAATTAGTAAATATTAGTATTCAATTACCTAATGATTGAAGAAAAGCTATTATATTTTGTCTCTTGATACAACTCATAGCCTAACCTAAAATATTATGTTATGTCATCATATCAAAGAAAGTTTTGTGTTTCTTACTATTCAGGGGAACAGTGAGCCTCTTACGGAAGAAAAAGACTGGTGTTGTTCTAACCTAGAACAAAGGCACCGGGTATCTATTTGTAAGAATTAGCCAAAACAAAACAACAAAATTCTATCTATTGACCTATTACTGTTCAGTTCAGTCCAGTTTAGTTGCTGGGCGGAGGGGATTCGCCTTTACATTGCACATCCTTAGCTTTCTTCTGTATTCTAATTCTTTTATTTTCTCCTCTCTTTTTTTCCACATCTGATATATATTGCCATTTTTTTCTCTATTCCTTCTTTCTTAAACAGAACGTTTCATATTATCTTCTTTTATTCTTCTTCGTATGGCTGCTGTAGTTCTATTATTTTCCTTCTTTCGTTGCTGAGGCTTGGGAGGTAAAGAATGAAATGGGCGATGTCTTCAGTCTCTGCCCCGCATAGCTTATATTCTACCCTTCCTCCTAATTCATATCTTTTCCTATCATTTAATCTTAAACAGTTGCCCCCTAGTTCCATGCATAATGAGTGAATCAGGTTTGTTGCCATAGAACATTTCCTCTCTTACATGATCCTTCTCTTATATGTATATTTCTAAACTACTTTTTTTTTCTTTTATCTCACCCTTCCACTTTTTACTATCTACTTCTCTAATCTTGGCCTTAATTAAGCTCTTCCTTTCCCATTCTCCTAAATGTTCTCTCGTTCACATCCAGATCTTTCATCCATTTCCTAGTCTCTTTCATCCATCTGTTGTTTTAATTGCCTTTCATTTCTTCAATTTCATATAAAGATTATGGTGGTAGCTATATGACAGTTAACATTACATAAAACTAACATGCGAAATTGCCTATTTACACCACTCACTATGGATCAGTAGAATATGTCAGAATATATTTAATTGCAATAAGATCAGTGTAATAAGTTTATCTTTATATATAATCATATGTTGACAAATACAGAAAATGGTCATGTACGGAGAAAAGATTGTTGTGAAACTAATACATTTTTCTTTATCATTTTGTTATCGATCGAGTATTTGGCGAAGAACAATCTGAACATTCACTAAAGTTTCCAGTTAAAGTTTTTATGATTGAATGCACCAGACGGCTGTGCATCCTTTATAGAGAGTAGTAGAGATAGAGCAAGCAGTTGAAACAAGAGGAAATAGAACAGAGATAAAATGCCTCCAATGAGGTAAAAATTCGTGCATGTAGATATTTTTTTAGTTCCAATAATGTAGCTATATATGTGAATCCAAGCGATATTCTATTGGTCAGTGGAAGATATAATTTTCAGGCAATCATACTTTGGAAAACTTATCTTTATTGAAACATGTTTTTAAAAACTATGGTTTTGCAAGATTTCAGTCTCAGTTGGTGATATCCAAGTGACAACCAATGAAACAAAATTAAAAACTTTTGGCGTAAATGATAAAATGGCTCTGTTACGGCTCTTAACTTCTTAGTGTAGAACAGTAGAAAACAAGAAGAGGCGATAGATTCAAGAAGACAGGGTTGCCATTCGTACGATAATTATCGTACATGTACGATTATTTTGGGTCCGGTACGATATACGATACATACCTTAGGTATATACAAATGTGTGTATGTTTGATAAAATAATTTTTGCTAAAATACCTTGAAATAAGTTATATATGTTACTTAATCATGTTGAAAGTGTGTAGATAATTTTTGGTTGAAAAACGACAATTTTAAGGCTCATGTACGATAATCCAGTGGAAATAATCTTCCTTTCTACAAGAAAATAGCTAAACGTCCCTCCACGTGTGAACGTCGAACTATTTCACGTAAATATAATTATGTTGTTAGCCATTTACATCGTTGATATTTTGCATACATGTTAAGCAAATGTATTTTGATGTATCCTAGTTGTAATTAAGCAGAAATGTCTTATACTTTGATTTGTAGAAGTGCAAAAGCGTAGGTAGGCACTGTCCAAGCCTGTGTTGTTAACCTTTTAGTGCAATATGTTGATATTGGAGGATAAAGAATTATCGCATAATTTTTGATCTCGGTTATCAGTTGTAAGCTTCATCCCTTGTAGGCCGAATTACAAATTAGTTTCCTAAGACCAGGGAGCTCAAGGTAACTGAAATGGCTATCGTCCATCTTTTTGTGCGTTTCTAATCGAATCGACGCAATCTTACGAGTAAAACGCAATTGTTTCTCATGTATAGAAATTTCCAATAATGTTATTTGATTCGCTTTAAAATTGTTGTAGCCTCCCGAAACTCAGTTTATACTAAAAGTAGGTTGTTTTACTGTTTTAGTGGTAGAGGTACGACAATGCTCAAGGAAGGCCATGCCCTTTTATAGGTAATGATTACGGTGTTGATGAAAACCATTAAGGACTGTAAAGGGGCATAGAAAGTTAAAGGAACGTTAAGTAGGTCAGCATATCTCCAATATAGGGTTTGCGAGTGCAGTTGAACTTGTACCGCATACCAAGTGCAAGTGCAGCGATTCATGGCGTAGTTGAAAATAGATATTGGAGTGTATGTATGATAGCGGCCACCTGTATGTATGATTACGACTAACTTAGAATACGGCAGTGTAAGGGGGGGCTGCTGGGGGCTAACGCCCCACACTTAGGTAAGTAGGTAAGGACACAGCTTATAGGTTAGGTTAGGGGGGGGAGAGTTTAGGTTAGTTGATGTTCATTTTCAATCGCCACGGGATGAACTGGCCGCTGATAGACAAAGGCTTCTATATATTTTTGCTCATGCCAAAGTTGAAAACATCCAAGAAATATTGACCCACGGGGTTTGCGAACGCAGCTTATATACTGCTTGCTAGAACATTGAAGCAATGGTGTAATATTAAATTTGCAGCACAGCAAACCTCGCCAGAGCTAGAACCTTTAGAATTGTATCTGAGATCGAGACCCAGTAAAATTTGGTATTGTCAACTCAACTTATCACCCACACTGGAAATCACCATGGTCATCGCAGGTGTATTACCAACCCTTTCTGATGTTTATTGACTAGTAATATCGTTTTTTTTTTTTTATATCCTTACTTTCCTTTACGCCATTTATTTCCTTTACATTCCTTCACACTTCAGTCACACCTTAATTTTTACATTGGTACAACAACCCCAAGAAAAATGGGTTTTTGGTGTAATTATAGGTAATATGAATAATTCTTAGGATATTTAGTGGTTAATATGTGATGTATTAATTTCTTGCAAAACTGGAAAACCCTAGAAATATATGGATGGGTACTGGCTCCTTTTACACTTTTCTCAGTTAATGGAGGCTGGGACGTAATAACTTTGGTATCGATCGACTAAAATGTTAAGTGAATATATGATGTACTTTAGTATCAAGCCAAATATATGAACAATATATGTTTAATTATCGCTATCTTGTGTTTTGTCCATTTCTTGGGTTATATTACGTAAACACAATTATCCCCAAAATGATTTTGATCAAATTTCAATAAAACATTGCTAGTACTTTCTATTTAAACCCATAACCATGAATTGCTGGATAATAATAACCAAGTTAATCCAATTTGAAGTTTGTATACTTGATAATTAACACAAATACTAGCCTACGGTGCTGATGTGTGTAGCAAAACAGGTTCTGCTTGGCAGAACATTGTAACAGTGGGAAAATGTTTTATCGCGAGCAAAGCGAACTTATGGCAGAATCAAAACCAATAAAACACTTGCTCAGTTAAGTTAAAGCCTTTGACACAGTGTCTCATGATGTGCTGCTTAAAAAGCTCGAACATTATGGAATACGTGGAAATGCATTACTCTTACTAAAATCCTACTTAACGAGTCGTAAACAATTTGTGACCCTCGATGGCCATCTCTCAGAGGTTATGGATGTCAAAATAGGTGTTCCCCAGGGATCAGTCCTAGGACCGTTATTTTTCCTCGCCTATATCAATGATCTACCTCGATCAGTAGGTAGGTTAAGCTCCATACTCTTTGCCGATGACACTACGCTTCACTTTAGACATAAAAATATCTACTCCCTCTGTGATACACTAACCAATGATTTAACTCATGTAAAAAACTGGCTACTAGCAAATAAGTTAACCTTAAATGAAAGAAAGACATACTTCATAATCTTTTCTCTACGAAGAGTTCCTGATAACATAAGGGTTTCTATAGGAAATCACACTCTGGATCAGAAGTCCAGTGGTAAATTTTTAGGGATAATTCTTGATAATAAACTAACTTTCTGTGAGCATGTAAATATGACAGTTAATAAAATTGCCAAAGTAATGGGTATCATATATAGATTAAAAGAGTATTTCCCCTTATATATTATAAAACAATTGTATCACTCGTTAGTATCTCCTTACCTAAATTACTGCAATACGGCGTGGGGGAGTAGTAGTAGAAATGTCTTGCAACCATTAATTGTAATTCAAAAAAGACTGGTAAGAATCATAAGCTCCAGTGATTACTTAGCTCATACATCGCCACTTTTCCGGTCTCTCTCGATATTGAAGCTGGAAGACAATTATAAGCTCTCCTTAATGAATATGATGTTCCAAACACTTATTTTGAACAAATTTCCAGATTTAAGACGAAAAATAATTCAGGAACAATCAGTTCATCCATATGGAACAAGAAATTCAAACTTAACTCTCCCTTTCATACGTATTAATAGATGCGAGCAATCGTATCTATACCAAGGTATTAAACTTTGGAATACTCTGCCCGCTTATCTAAAGGCACTGCTTAGCGTTCGGTCCTTTAAGAAATCATATACAAATCTCCTGTTATCTGGGTATTAAGTTTTATTAATAAATATTTATACTTGCCTACCTAACCACAACGCAAGTATGTTTCATTGTTTAGAATATTTTTTTATTTG
This sequence comes from Palaemon carinicauda, assembly GCF_036898095.1. NCBI lineage: Eukaryota > Metazoa > Arthropoda > Malacostraca > Decapoda > Palaemonidae > Palaemon > Palaemon carinicauda. Next base: position 22,673,885 of record NC_090762.1, read on the forward strand.
TAAAACTAGTTCTTTTACTGAGTTTTTTGCTTAATATCTACAATTTTTTCAATGTATATACCATTAGCTTTCATATACCATCTTTCCTTATCATATAAATATGCATTTCCATTTGTTTTTAGGCTAAGATTCTCATTTATATGTATCTATTTGTATACATATGATTATGTATATGTATGCGTACATTTTGTATATCTATATCCATATTTACTTTATTTTTTATTTTTACTTAATTGATGATATTATTTTGTTGTATTATTGCCCGAAGAGCTCTGCTCCACATGGGCTTGGACTGAGTCTTTTTTTCTTTTTGTAAATCTTTGAATGTAAATATTTTTTGTCCAATAAACATTATTATTATTATTATTATTAAGTTGAGGTAGTAATACGATGAACTTTTGAACGACTCCTTAAAAAATTGGAGGAATAGTCACGTTTGATATGTTCATAGGTTCTGGCAAACTAAAATTTCAGTGTTTTGACTGTGTTTCATTAACATTACTTGATAGTCAACCCACCATAACTCAAAACCTATGGATTACTCAGAGATCTTTATCGAAAAGTATTGGATGTCATCAACACTACACACAACAAATGCGGGAGTAATCACCCTGGAATTTATAATATTCACCATTTTTTGTATATGAAGGTTGAACTAGATTGCTCGCTGATTTGTATGTAGTCATCTTCCTATCTTGGTGGATAAGAACGGGCATCTCCTGACCATGCTTGATGCTCCATTACCGTTTGAAATTTGGAATTGTGAATTCTGATTAGATAAAAATACCCTCTGGCCATTTCCTGGGTCAAACGGGTTCGGAGTGGGTATTTTCAAATTATGGCACCCACAAATTAGTTTATTGGTCCACCCCCATCCATTATTATTATTATTATTTGCTACAACCCTAGTTGGAAAAGCAAGATGCTATAAGCCCAAAGGCTCCAATAGGGAAAAACAGCCCTGTGAGGAAAGGAAATAAGGAAATAAATAAATGATGAGAACAAATTAACAATAAATCATTCTAAAAACAGTAATAATGTCAAAATAGATATGTCATATATAAACTATTAACGTCAAAAACAGATATGTAGTATATAAACTATAAAAAGACTCGTGTCAGCCTGGTCAACATAAAAACATTTGCTCCAACTTTGAACTTTTGAAGTTCTACTTATTCAACTACCCAATTAGGAAGATCATTCCACAACTTGGTAACGGCTGGAATAAAACTTCTCGAATACTGTGTAGTATTGAGCCTCGTGGTGGAGAAGGCCTGGCTATTAGAATTAACTGCCTGCTTAGTATTACGAACAGGATAGAATTGTCCAGGGAGATCTGAATGTAAAGGATGGTCAGAGTCATGAAAAATCTTACGCAACATGCTAATGAACTAATTGAACGATGGTGCCAAAGATTAATATCTTGATCAGGAGTAAGAAATTTAATAGACCATAAGTTTCTCCAACAAATTAAGATGAGAATTAGCAGCTGAAGACCAGACAGGAGAACAATACTCAAAACAAGGTAGAATGAAAGAATTAAAAAAACACTTCTTCAGAATAGATTGATCACCGAAAATCTTAAAAGACTTAATCAATAAGCCAATTTTTTGTGCAATTGAAGAAAACACAGACCTAATGTGTTTCTTAAAAGTAAATTTGCTGTCGAGAATCACCCCCAAAATTTTAAGTCGTACAAATTTAAAGAAACATTATCAATACTGAAAGCTTTCATGTAATTGCCAGATTCCTCAAATCAGGGTTATGGTTTATAATACTAATAAAGGTCGTAAAAAAATTATCATAATTCCTATCCATCTAGGTCCTCCCTATGTGAAAGGCAAATATGTCATATATGAAAGTTTCAGCTTAACAAGCTATCAAAAATAAGGATATGTGAGCAATTGATTATAAAATATTAAAATTAATGCAAAATGTGGTCAATAGTTGTAGACATAATTGATACAGATGTAGGCTACCTTCTTAGCTGTAGTGAGTTTGGTTAGGGGTTGAGCAATTATGAGCTTAATATTAGGGATAGTTGTGCCCAGAGTAGTGTTATTGGTGCTCCTCACAGTGTACACCGTTGGTATTTCTAAAGGTTTATGCAGCATTCCTTAGGCCCCTAGCTTCATTTGTTTTACATCCTTCTATTTCACCTCCATGCCCACTTCCATTCTTCTTTCTTTCTCTCCAGCCACATGAACTTTTATTGCATAGTGCTCTTTGGTGCTGAATGGCCTGAGGCTTCAGTGCAGGGCTTAATAGTGCTAATTCCTAAATCCAATCCAATCCTGATTGTTTTTGGACATGAACTTTTCATTGTCACATTCATATTGAGGTGACGTACGAGTATGTACATCATTGAACGCTGGTAATGCCAGCCTTATTACTCTAATCATTCTTCCAGCTTCAATGTTGCCTTTGTAATTGGAAATTTACTATATATATTTTGCCTTTCAGAATGCGTCACGTGGCTGCTTACCTTCTTGCCCTTATGAGTGGCAAAGAAGTTACTTCAGCTTCCATCAAAGATATTTTGGGAAGTGTTGGTGTTGAAGCAGATGAGAAACAGTTGGATGTTCTATTGAAGAAGTTTGATGGCAAAAATGTTGAAGAACTAATTTCTCTCGGTAAGTACGGTGTTTAACAGAATTTAGGTTATTTGTAATGCAGTATAATTGTGCACTAACTAAGATTTAGTACATCAAGATTCTTCTCAATATGCAAAAATATCAATTGACCACCTAGTCCGTTTTCTTTATTTTTGTGTCAATCGGCCAATAATTAGGGAATTTGAATACTGCAGTTTCCTATGTTGATCCACTTATTCCTTTCTTGGTTTTTTGTTTTATTGAATGTGGACTGCGAATGTTGAATTTATTTTTTCAATAACTGTCCCCTGTTGTGGTGGATGTGAAATAATTTTATGTCGGTTAGCTTCAGTTTGGCAAATATACTGTTGTTCGCACATATCCAAAGTGCCTTAATGTTCATGGTAAAATTTTTCAAAAGTTTTAGATAGTCTACAGTATTTTTGAATCTACAGTGAGTGCAATTTCATCTAGATTTCCTTTTTCAAAGAAGTTAAACTAGAAATTTTTATTTAATGTTTTACTGTACCTCTTAATAGTTTCAAATTAAGCTGAAGAACTAAAGCTTTTCATGTAAAGTACTGTTTAGATTAATAACATGACATTTCTTGTACAGTACTTGTAAGAGAACTTATAGGAAATAAACATAGACTTCAATTGACAGGAAGCAAACAACCTCGTGCTTGTGATTTGTTGCAAATGCTGAAAGAATAGGGTTTTATTTTCTTTATCTGATTTCTCTTTTATAATGAACTGTCATCTGGGTAGCATAATTGACATCAGCTCAATAAATTATGGTTAATGTTTTAGAAAAGGCAAAGGCTGATCTAAAGCTCGGCTTACCAGGCCAAGATATAAAATTTTGGCATATATCTGACCTATTTTGTATGTCAAAGTTTTCTCTTTGTGTAGTGGTCAAGGGGTTAATATACTATAGCAAAAGATGTCGAAATGGAGTTTAATGTTCATATGGGGAATTTACTAGTTGAAGTAAAGGTACATTATTTTATAGAGTTGGTTCAACTGCTGCTCTCCTTCCCATCAACTTCATTTTATCTTTTTTGTTAGCAGGCCCAGTCCCCATGGTTTTATTTTGCTTTGTTTCATTAGAGCAATTCCTTTTCTCGAGCTAGCCGTATGAGAGTAAAAATATATCTGTTTTCTGGTTCAACTACTTAGGGTGTCAATTGGCTGTTTTCCTTGCAGGTGGGTCTATGTTGTCATCCATGCCTGCTGGAGGTATGGCTTCTGCTAGCTCAGGTGCCCCAGCTGCTGCTGCAGGTGGTGGAGCTGCTCCTGCTGCAGAGGAAAAGAAAGAAGAAAAGAAGGAAGAGCCTGAAGAAGAATCCGATGATGACATGGGCTTCGGTCTTTTCGATTAAGGAATAAATTCTCTTTAGTAATTTGTTGTTTGAGGTATTCCACTGTTCTAAATTTCTTAGTTTTTTTATGTTGAATAACCAAGAGTCTATAAGTCTTGGATATAGGAATGGACTAATTTTGAGTAAGCAAAAATATTTTGTTGCTGAGGTAACCATTTTTTTTAGTGCCTCGTGAATTTTGATGCTAGTTAAAAGATTCAGAAAACCTAACTCACGTCAGACCATGCTTGTCTATAATTAAATTAGTGCCCAGTAAATCTATTAACTTGTGAATGATAGACCAAATTGAAACTTAAACATTGGCCTTTAAATGCTATGTAAAGAATTTCTTTAAGTGTTATATGCCTCCTCCCATTATGGTGAAAAGTATTGTGCAGAAATGGTAAAGGTTAAAAGGTCTCTTGTGAATAGCAGAGGCAAGGAACTGGACAACAGCCTGGAAACTACCATATAAATAAAATTTTTTTTTTATTGTAATTGTTCTGTGGCTACTTAACACATGGTAAGAGTTGAAGAGAGACTTGAGCTATGGTAAACAGCTGTTCTAGGAGAACACTCCAAAATTAAACGATTGTTTTCTAGCCTTGGATAGTGCCATAGCCCATGTACCATAGTCTTCCACTGTCTTAGATTAGAGTTTTCTTACTTGAGGGTACAATCAGGCACACTTTTCTGTTTCCTTATTTCATTCCTCAATGGTCTATTTTCCCAATTGGAACCCTTTTTCTATAAAATACTGCTTTTCCAACTAGGGTTGTAGCTCAGCAAGTAATGATAATGGTATGATCAGTGCCCAAGCCCCCTCACTATAAAGCTAGGACCAGGGAGGGCCAGGCCATGGCTGCTGATGATTCAGTAGGGAGACCTGTGGACTCAAACCCTCAACCATAACTCATGTTCAGTATAAGGTTGCACACGCTACGAGAAAGTATTGAGCTTGAGTGGGTCTCATAAACCCCCATCCAGCAGAATGCCAGGCTACTACAACCGTAAAAACTAATGTAGACTGATAAAATGAATAAAGATGCATTGTGGAAATCCCTGCAAATGCTGTAATTCCTTTGTATGATGGTACTTGGTAGGGGAAAATGCTTTTATGTTAAAAGTGTAATGTTGTTATTGGTTGAAGGACAATGTAAATATGGAAGTGTTGGAGGGGAACTAGGCTGGAGAAGTGACATCAAGTAATAAATTTATGTCCCACTGGTGTGGTAAGTAATTTTCTGTTGATAAAGTTCTGGTAATTTTTTATTTACTTCAACTGACTAGTTTCCACCAATTTAATTGCAGGTGTACAGCTAAAGGCAATTGAAAAGGAAAGATTGACGTATGGCCATATTATTCCTGTGCGAGTATATGACCAATGATTACTTTTATAAGTAGCATACCCTGGGCATTATTGTCCGTGTTTGTGGCAGTGGGTTGGTATATACAGCACATAAAATTTACTTCTAGCAGATGCGTGTCTTGGAACTGATGGCAACCATGCCTTTTCCCTAATATGGAATGCCATATGATGATAAATAGCATTTGTTCCAACACAGGGTACTTACCTAGAACTACCTTCTTAGGAGTTACTGGTAACTCTACCCTAACTGACCAGCTTTTTGTGTAGTTTACCCTATTCCCGTTTTCTAAGGGGCTAACCTCAGGCGGAGTGAAATGCAGCCTGAGGCGACCCGGGGTCGGAGAGCGTGCAAGCTCAGGTCGTCTCCCCAGTAAGTTTCTGGTCGCGACGTGATTATCATCTCGCCGCGCTCTCTCTTGCCCTGTGCGACCCTTTATGTCTACCACGCGCTACCCACGTGTTCATTTCCTTACCCTTTCCTTTGTATCCCTGTATCTCTTGGTGACTTAGTGTTGTGTTATGGAGCAGCCTCGTCGTTGCCCTGGGCCTGTGGCCGGGAAATCTTGTGGGGCTTTTCTTTCTAAGCCCAAAGTGGATCCCCACTCTTTGTGTTCGACGTGTAGGGGCAAAGTGTGTTCCCCTACCTCCACGTGTCCGGAGTGCGAGTCTTTGGTTCTGCACCAAAAAGAAGAAAGCGGCCAAGAAGTCTCCCAAGAAGGCCAACGTGTCTTCTCCTTTGGTTTCCCCAGGTGCCTCGTCAGATCGGGGCTCCCTTCCTGCTTCCCCTACCCAGGGTAGGGGAGGAGGTAAGTCCTTTGCGGGGAAGAGGCCCATTGCCCTTTCCCAAGAGTCTGATATACCTGTGGATGGGAATTCTGGTGTTGTGCAGGCATGTGTGGGGCCTGAGGGAAGTGTGGGAGACGAGGTCCTGGTGCCTACAGGTCCCGTCTCCACTGTAGATCCTATGTGGGAGAAGTCAGGTGTTGGTACTTCCCCAGAGTCGTGGATGTATGTTTCAGGTGCTTCTGCTGGCGGGGGAGACGCCGAGAAAGGTAGCTCGTCTAATTCAGGCCCCTCCGCGTGGGAGGCGCCAAGGACTCCCTTCAGGTCGCCCTTGAGAAGGGAAGAAGACTTCGAGCAATGGTTCGGCCATGAGGTTTACTCGGTCTCCCCCAGCCCCCCCTTCTACGCTCCCGCCCGTGTTTCTTCAACCCCCGACACCAGAGAAGCGACGTGGAGTCCACCCTGTGGTGTTGGACGTTTCAGGCAGTTCGGTGGATTCCTCCTCCTCCTCATCGTCATCCGCGTCATCGGACTCTTCTTCGTCAGAGGACGATAACGGCAGGTCTACGAAGAGGAAGCGGGAGAAGTCCCGGAAGAAGAAGAAGTCCCGCTCCTGTTCCGGAAAAAGAAAGGAGTCGTCCAAGTCCTCCAAGGAGAAGGCGAAAAGAAGTAAGTCGAAGGAGTGGGTGAGCATCACGGTACCCCGGAGCGAGCTGTTTAGGGTTGCCGCGGCCGCTTCCGGGTGGCTCCCTAGAGCCTCGTCGCCTCTGTCTCACCCATCGTCCTCCTCCTTTAGACCAGATTTATGTCAGGGGTGGTCCAACCAAGCCCCCCGTGACGAATCTAATCCAGTGAAGGGCTCCGCTTCTTCTTCCCAACGGAAGGACGCGCTGCGTCGGACGGAAGGCATGCCGTCGACCACGGCCACCTTGGGGGATTTCCTTAAGCACCAAGGGCACTCGTCGGTCCGCCTGAGTCTCTCAGCCACGGAGTCTCCCGCAGGCCAAGGTAATCCCATGACGGATACCCTCGCCCACACAGGGCAACCCGTGCCACGGGCAGACCTGTCCAGGGATGCCCCTCCCACCGGTATGGAGGGTACCTGTGCGGAGGAACTGGTGACGGAGACGCTGGTGGAAGGGGGGAGTGCTCATCTGACGACATCTCTTACCGTAAAATACTGGCCCTGATAAGACGCCACCACCGTCTTGACGAGCCCAAGCTCTCGGCGGAAAAGGCCGTGCTCTCCGGACTGACTAGGTTGGTGGAAGGTCCAGTACAGCAGAAACCTTCCTTAGCTCTCCCTCTAGCTCCTGACGTCAAGCTGGGGATGGAGCACATAGATAGGTACCTGGCAGGTCTAGCTGATGCCCCTAGAAGTCTGAGTTCCTCGAAGTTGATGCCGGGACTGGAAACTCAAAAGAGGTTTTACGTGCCAGAGGGTCGTCGTGGAGGGCCCCGCGCAGTGGAAGCAGCAGTGACCTCTTTGAACCAAGGAGCCGCAGAGGACAGGGTGTCCACGGCCCCCGTTTGCTTTTCCCCGACGGAGACCTCCATGATGGAGGACATGACTCAAGACCTGATATACGTATCCTCCTGGTTATACTGGTGGGCCTGCACCTTGGTAGGGTTTCAAGCATCACACGATCTCTCCCTTCCTGAAAATCAGTCCTTGTTGAAAGATTAATTAGTTCAGGGGGCAAGGCCCTCAAGTTTTTGTCTTCCCAATCTCTCTCGACGGCCACGAACTGGGTTCTGCGAAAGAGAGAGACAGTCCTCAGCAAGATTATAAGGAAGTTGCCGGACAGGGAGGCAAGGAAGTTAAGGAATTCCTCAGTATGGGATGAATCCATCTTTCCCCTCAAGATGGTGGAAGACACCATGGAGAGGGTAAGGAAGATAAAGGACGTAGAACATAGGCCTACCCCCATGAGGTGGCCAGTGCATAGGAGACCATCAGTGGACGTCCCTCACTCCTCCCAGGCACCATCTACACAACCTCGAAGAGACACTCCTTCGGCACCTTGTCTACAAGCCTCGCAGCCCCCCCGTAGGGGTAACACGGCACCTCAGTCGGCCTTTAGACCTTCCTATGGTAACTCAAGGAGAGGTCGGTCCGGCCACTCCTCCAGAACGAGGTAGGAGACGAGGCCCCCTACTCCTGCAGGAGCCTCAAGTAGGGGGATGCCTCAGACACTCTTGGCAAGCATGGCGGGATTTCGGTGCGGATCCCTGGACAGTGGCAGTCCTGAAGGAAGGCTACAGGCTTCCCTTCCTGACGGAACCTCCCCCACTCATCCCAGCTCAGAGGGCCAAGTGGTTGATTCCCAAAGACCCCTTGAAATGGGCGGCGCTGCAGGAACAGGTGTGAGCATTGGAATCAGTGGAGAACCCTGGCCCGGGGTTCTACAGCAGGCTCTTCCTTGAGAAAGCAACAGGAGGGTGGAAGCCAGTCATAGACCTCTCGGCCTTCAACAAGTTTGTCTCAAGATGGACACGCCGAAGACAGTGCTGGCGGCCTTGAGGGAGGGAGATTTCCTAATGTCCCTCGACCTCAAGGATGCTTGCTTTCAAATCCCCGTGCACCCCTCCAGCAGGAAGTTCCTCAGGATAATGTGGGAGTCCCAAGTCCTTCAGTTCAAAACCCTTTGCTTCGGTCTGTTGACAGCTCCTCAGGTGTTCACGAGGGTATTCACGACGGTCTCGGTATGGGCGCACGAGCAGGGCATCCAACTGATCAGATACCTGGACGATTGGTTGCTTCTTTCAGCCTCAAAGAACTAGGGAGAAAGGCGTGAAGTTGCTCGGGCTCTGCAAGGAATTGGGGATCACGATCAATTGGGAGAAATCCCAGTTGAATCCCAACACCAGGATGACCTACTTGGGGATGGTCCTGGACACCCGGTTAGTGAGAGCCTTCCCCTCAGTGGAGAGGTTAGAGAATCTGGAACGAATTCTGCAACCCTTCCTGACGGACCAGCCCAGGAGGGCCAAGGATTGGCAGAAACTGATAGGGCACCTGGTATCGTTGGAGAAGTTAGTACCGCAGGGGAGGCTCAAACTCCGGCCGGTTCAATGGAACCTGAAGGAGGTGTGGACCCAGGGAAGGGAACCCCACACAGTAGTGCCAGTCTTCCCAGAAACAAAGGACGTCCTGCAATGGTGGAACGACAGGTCGAATACAGGGAAAGGAATGCCCTTCGCACCTGACCCTCCGGAGATGCTGTTGTTCGCATCGAAGGAAGGGTGGGGAGCGCACCTGCTGGGAAAATCGACAAAAGGCAAATGGTCCAGCGAGGCGGCGGCTACCATTCTGGTGGCCGTGTTGAGAGCGTGTCGGGAATTCGTTTATCTCCTCCGAGGAAACACCGTGGCGTTGATGTGCGACAACGCCACGGTAGTGGCCTACGTAAAGAAGCAAGGGGGCCTGAAATCAAAAGAGCTATGCGCCCTAGCGACGGAACTGTTGGAATGGGTGGCAAAGGAAGGGATCGAAATGACAGCAAGATTCATCCCAGGAAAGAGAAACGTGCTGGCAGATGGACTCAGCAGGGTGGGTCAAGTGATAGGCTTAGAATGGACCCTACACCCGGAGGTAGCTCGCACAGTCATCCTGAAGTGGGGCTCCCCAGTGATAGACATGTTCGCCACACGTCTGAACGCCCAGCTTCCCGTGTTCTGTTCTCCAGTCCCAGAGCCGTCAGCAGCGTTCGAGGACGCCTTCCAACATCCTTGGGACAACCTCGATGTTTATGCCTTCCATCCCTTCGGGTTGATCGGACAAGTGCTAAACAGAGTGAGGTCGGCGACCAACATGACAATGACATTGGTAGCGCCTTGGTGGCCGGAGAGAGAGTGGTTCGCAGACCTAAAAGAATTAGCTCTCCTTCTTCCTTGGCCGCTCCCAGACAGGCCAGATCTGCTCCGTCAACCTCACTTTCACAGGTGGCACGAAAACCCTCGATCCCTCCGCCTTCACGCGTGGAGGTTATCGAGAAGCTCCTGAAGAAGGATGGTTACTCATCAAGGACCGCGACAAGGATGTCAGGCTACCTAAGGCGTTCCTCGACGGCAATCTACAAAGCGAAATGGTGTGCTTCCAGATATATCAGACCTTTAAGGGCGTCCATTCATGACATAGCAGACTTTCTGGTATACCTTAGGGACGATGTGGGCTCGTCTATTCCTGCCGTTAAAGGAGTGCGTGCAGCATTGGGACAGGTCTTCCTCCTTAAGGGTATTGACTTGGGAGCCTCTCGACATATCTCGATGCTCATCCAAAGTTTTGAGCAGTCATGTCCTCCCCCCGAAAAAGTGAGGGTACCGCAGTGGGACCTCAAAGCCCTGTCTGAGCCGCCCTTCGAACCGCTCAAGGACTCCTTAGACAGGGAACTCACCCTCAAAACAGTCTTCCTCTTAGCCCTGGCCTCAGCGAAGAGAGTTAGTGAGTTGCACGGGCTCTCTTACGAGGTCTCTCACACGAAAGGATGGCGAGAGGCTTCCTTTAAATTCGTTCCTAGTTTTGTGGCCAAAACACAGAACCCAGCTTGTTGGGATCCTCGGTTCGAGGGGTTTTCAGTACCAGCCATCCCTTGGTCAGACAACCCAAAGGACTTACTCTTATGTCCCGTGAGAGCAGTAAGGAAGTACCTGGAGAGGACAGCAAAATTCCGCCCAGAGATCAAGAATTTATTCGTCTCGGCTGGCCGGATAAAGAAACCAGTTTCTAAGAATTCAATCTCCTTCTGGCTTCGCCAAGTGATAGAGAGAGCCTATGAGGCCTCCGGAACCCCGCTCTCAGGTAAACCAAGACCTCATGATATTAGCCTTTGAAAAGAACATGGCTGTGGGCAAAATCCTGAAGGCGGGTACTTGGTCCAGACAATCCACCTTCACGGAACACTACCTCAAGGATTGCTCAAGGAAATCCTTGGACGGTTTCTCCATTGGTCCAGTCATTTCGGCCCTTCAAGAGATCTAAGGTCATGGCCCCAGGGTAATCAGGGGTGTTAAAGCCAAGAGACACTTGTTCCTTCCTTATCTTTACCCCCACCTATTCATCCTTCCCCTGGCCGGTATTCCCTGCGTGGAAGTACTCGGAAGACCTTAGCCACTAGAAGAAACGTCCTCTACAGGAATGCGTCTCGGAACAGGTTTGGACGAAGGTAAGCCATTTTAGACTCTAAGTTAGTTTTTTTTTTTATAGTTTCCCCTATTTCTCGTTCAGTTTTTCGTTTGGTCGGAAGAACCTAGCCTCCTATCTAGGTGCCTCCCTCGCGTGGCTCCAGCCTTCGGCCTCTTGTCCCTGCAGGACTCTCCCTCCTCCTAAAGTTTAAGTCTCCTAAGAAGGTAGTTCTAGGTAAGTACCCTGTGTTGGAACAAATCACGAATTTTTAAGTAATATGTATTTTTCCTAACATACTTACCTAGAACTACCTTCGGGTTATGGCCCACCCAACCTTCCCCGAGGGACCTGCAGGGCCGAGTAGTACCTTTGCCGACGAAACTTACTGAGGAGACGACCTGAACTTGCACGCTCTCCGACCCTGGGTCGCTGCAGGGCGCGTTTCACTCCGCCTGAGGTTAGCCCATTAGAAAACGGGAATAGGGCAAACTACATAAAAAGCTTGTCGGTTAGGGTAGAGTTACCAGTAACTCCTAAGAAGGTAGTTCTAGGTATGTTAGGAAAAATACAAATTACTTCAAAATTTGTGATTTTAGTTGCTCTGTAAGGTGTATAATTGCCTAATGGGTCCAGTGTGTTGCATGAGGGTTGCAGACCAGATTCCTTTTTGTTCCTACACGTATACAAACCTCGTCCTTCAACAGGCGTATGGCATCAGCAAAGCTACTTTCACCCGGGCCCTTTAGTAGTACAGACATTTCTGTGCTAACAAAGCTAACATCATCATCGTCTTGAGCCCAAAATAGGGACTCTACTTCTGAAGACAGATAGCAAAGGACATGTAGGCTCTTGGGCCTTCTAAGAGTTATCCCAGGACCCCTTCAATGGCACAGGACTTTCCCTAGCACCCAGGTCTCGGGATGATAAAGGTCACCTCTAGGGTAAAGGAGGAAGCAAGCCATTAGATTTCTGTAGGTAATCGTCCAGGTCCGCTCTTAGGACCAGAGAGGAAGGGGAAACCTATTGGAAATGTCCCTGCCTAGTGATCACTGGAGGGGGTTTTGAGTCCCACTGAAACATGTAAGTTTCTTTAGTATCTGCAACCTCATCCTTGCAAGCTAAGGCTGTATGGTTTGGGGAGCCTACAGGTCTACCTGGTGAGTCATCAGCAGCCATTGCCTGGTCCTAGCTTGGGTGGAGAGGAGCCTTTGTCACTGATTGTATATATGGTCAGTTTCTAGGGCAATGTTAATGTCCCTTGCCTCTGGCATTCATGAGTAGCCTTTAAACCACCCTTCAAAATTCAATTCCTCTCCCCCTCCCAAAAGAGGAGCTATAGGGAACAATAATCCCTTCAGTTACTGATTCAAGGCCTGTCATGGTAAATGCAGAAAAACCTAGAAACTAAATCGACCTTTCAAGGTGATACGTCCTGTCGCAGAAATTAACAACCTAGTGTAGGCAACCGGAACTCCAGTCAGGGGGGGGGAAAGATGCATTGATCGGCTCTTTGGTGCCCCTCAAAGTTCGAGGCTCTCCCTTGAGTTACCCTGATCTGAACTGGCATTGATATGTAGATCTCCGGGTCAAGTAACTTAATATTCAAGTCCCTTGAATAAGATCGTATCCCTTGGACTTTCCCGTCTAAAGAGTTTTATACCTAGGGGAGGCCATCCTTTCTCTACCTATTGATGCAGCATTAACAATGCCAACACTGGGGACCATGGAAAAATAATTTGAAAGAATACAATTTTCAGTGTCCGAGTCTTCCAACCTGGAAATAATCTGCCATTGCAAACCACCTGATCAGGGACAGTGGATCTGGTAAATCCTGAGAACAACTAAAGGTCATAGACCTAGTTCTGTCATGGGTGAAGGTGGTTGCTTTATTAGCCCATCCGTCAGGCAACCAGTGGACCAAGTGGGTTCTGAAATGGAGGGAATCGGTAGTGGCTAAGTTTACAGGACAAGTCGGCAATGGTAGATGGCGCTATGAAATTCATTGATTTGACGCAGCCCAACCCTCTTACCATTTAGGAAGGCTAGTCAGGACCCTGTTTTTCACTGGGAAATTTACTTGCAAGGACATAGGGACATCTGAATTTACCTCAAAAGCAATAACCTCAACATTTATGAAGTCAGTCTTTGAGAAATCGTTCCTCTTCCTCTCGAAGAGCCTCTGATGTTCAGTGTTTTCATTCCCACTCAGGTCAGAAAAAGAACCACAGTATGCTAGGTCTGTGAGGCCCCTCATGCAACTACTACAAGTAGAGGGATGCCTGTTGAACCAGGGGCAAGGTAAAAGTATCATGGGGCCCCAGAACTGGACTGTAAAGGTCCTTTGGGACGGATACCACCTCCCATTTATTGGATTTCGTCTTCCTCTCACTCTGATTCCAACAGTATTTACACCATACCTCCTGACTTGACCTCATCCTTCAGGGGAAGTGAGGAAAACGCTGAACAAGAGTGCACTTCAGATGGTATAGTATGTTTCTCCTGGCTTTTACAGTCTTCTATTCCTCCCGGATAAGTTAGCTGAGGGCTCCTGTCTTCAACCTCTCCCCTTGATTGAGTACGTGTTGTAGACCCTGTTTAAGATAGAGATGGCGATCAGTGTGGGCCCTGCTTCAGGAGGAAAAAATTATCATTACTACTACTACTAGCTAAGCTACAACTCTAGTTGAAAAACCAGGATGCTATGAGCTCAAGGGCTCTAACTAGGAAAAATAGTCCTGTGTGGAAAGGAAGTAAGTAAACTAAAAGAAATAATGAACAGTTAAAATTAAATATTTTAGACAGTTACATTAAAATTATCTTTCATATATAAACTATAAAAATCATGTCTGCACCTGAAGGAAGCATATTTTCACATGCTAATCCATCGGTTGTCCAAAAAGTTTCTCTGCTTTGTCCTTCGTGCTGAAGGTATTTCAGTTCAAATTTGTTTGCTTTGGATTGTCTACTGGTTCCCTGAGTGGTCATTAGTGTGTGCAAACTTTTTTCAGATTGGGCACTTGCCAATGACATATGTCCCCCAAGATACGTGAACTATTGGCTGACCCTGTCCCTTTGGGAACAGCTTAACTTCTTTTGCCATTATCCGGGGCATTGCTATAATTCAAGAAAAGTTCAGTCACATGCCCAAGCAGAGGACAAAGTATCTGGGAATACTGGTAGATGTGATAGTCTTTCTGTTGGGCAATTGCATCAGTAAACAAAGGAAAGTATAGCAAGTTTTTCTTACTCAGCATCAACAACCGGCTTGAAAGTTGCAACAGTTATATAGAGACCTCTAATCCTTGGAAAAGCTTGTTCTGCATGCTCTTCTTCATCAGCGTTCCCTTTACTGGACCTGAAGCAACACTGGTTGTCAGCCAGTTATATCCAGCAAACTAGGAAGGTTGGGATGACCTGGCATTAGGGCTTAGGGACGAGAGTCTCAAGGGGACTCCCATTGTGGCTAAGTGATGAGTCTTAAGGGACTAAAATTGGGGCTAAGAGATGGGTCTCAATGGGACTCTAATTGTGGCTGAGAGATGAGTCTCAAGGGGACTCCATTGCAGTCCTATGGAAATACTGCTGTTTACAAGCTCATTGAAGGAGGAATGAGTGCACACACTACCTCAGGTTGCACATCAACCTATAGGAGATGAAAGCAGTATTCCCAGCATTGAAGACATTCCAACAGTGTCTGATAGGCCACATATGGTTCTAATGAGTGACAACACATAGTGATGTATGTCAACAAGCAAGAAGGTACAGTTTCACAGCACGTGAGAGTTGGCAAATCAGGCATACAATACCTTTGGCTACTAAACATTGCACTAAAGCTATAAGCAAAATTTATTCCGGACTAAAGGAATGCAATTGCCAATAACGTTGACAGGGGACAGGTAGTAGGTGCGGAATGGTCCCTTCATGGCTCAATAAAAAAACTCAAGTCTGCTCACAGATCCCAGACCTTTCATCAGCACTAAAGTACTGTATGTATTTCAACTTACATGGGACAACTTAGTCTTTTTGATTTATTTGAAGGGTAGTCAACAGGGCATTGACTAACCCAAACCTCAAGAGTATCTACCCTGGTGTCTCCCAATTGGTACAGACTACCCAGACCTAATCATGCTGCTTTTTTAGGTACTGAGAGACGTACTTAAATGGCCCAACCTGCTTTGCCTGCCCTATCTGCAGACATCTTAACACTGACATTTCAGTCACTTTCGGGCTGGAGGTTATCCAACGTCTCTGAGCCAAAGGTTTTTAAGCGAAGGTTCTGACCTAAGTGTAGAAATGAGAGATACAAAATTTTTGTCTTTTCCCCTCCGGTATGATGTAGCAGTCGTCCATTATTCTTGGGATCAGACGTATGCTGTAGGTATAGAAATGTTTCCTCTATCCATCTTATGAGGTGGATGATGGTCAGAAATGTAGACCCATCGCTTAACATTAGCAATAAATGTAGACTATTCTGGAAAGATACTGTATAAGCAGGTCTGTGCAACCTGGGGCCTGTGCAACCCTCGAGACTTCGTAGTGCGGCCCTCCCCTCCAAAAATGAATATTCTACGGTCTGTCTCATGGAGCCCAGCTGAAAAGGTACTAAACTTTAATTACTTAAATTCCTAAAGTGTCATTTTGTCCACACACACGGGTGCTCTAGCGTTCACCAGTCAGAAATAATACTTGTGTTAGCTCGGTTTGGGTTGGATTACAATGATTTAGTTTGCATTACAGCAGATGGGGCTCCTGCAATAGCAGGTAAAAAGAAATGATCTGGTATGATTGTTGAAGGGTAGAATGGAGTATCAAAATATTAATTTGTCTTCACTTTGTTGTCCTGCTCTGTATTATACACCAGGAAGCTTTGTGTGCAAAGACAATATAAACTTTCTACATGTAACCAATGTTCTTGTAAAGCAGTCTTACTCTATTAGGTCAAAAGGTCTGAATTATCACCAGTTTAAAGTTACTGTCAGATCTGAAGCAGAATACTGTTTTGTGAAGTCAGGTGGCTAAGTTGGGCTCAAATGCTGAAAAGACCATATGAAGTTTTGAATGAAATTACTCTTCTTAGACATGAAAGGTAACACTAATGCTGAAATGAATGGTATGAATAGAAGATTGACTTGACATTATTCTAGATATAACAGACCATCTCAGCACCCGGAATGTTATGCTTCAAGGGAAACATCAACTCGTTGTTAATGACGCGACCTCCCTGATCAAAAAGGTTTCAAATTACGGTTGGGGTAATCAGAAATAAAAACACAGCCCACTTCTAAACATTAAACAACCATGTAACAAGTGATGAGCAGTGTCCGAAATATGATGGCAGGTTGTCTGCTCTACATGAATAATTTTCAAAGATTCTATGACCTTAGAAAACACACGTTATCTATTGAATTATTTGCTTTCCAATTTTATGTGAATGTGGAAACTTCCAGAGATATACAAATGGATATAATTGAATTGCAATTTAATAACAAACTAGAAATAAGTATGGTGTTAGCTCCACTTATTAGATATATAAGCAGTATTTATCAAATACAAAATATCTGGTCATGCAAGGAATATGATGGCAATGCTCGGTAGCATGTATCTGAACAGCTCTTAAAAAATGAACATGGTCAAGAATAAATTTCAGTCCTCACTAACTGATTGACTCTTAAAAAGGACATTAGATGTTGCAACATCAGCTATTCAAACTGATATTGGCCAGTTGGTCCAACAAACATAAAGTCTTCCATCCCCTTAGATAATTTTTAATTTTCGTGCATATTACAGCTATGTCTAATTATAATTACACAGAGAAATATCTATATATGATACAGATGGGTAGCTGGTAAAACGAGAGCATTTTGTTTTATGATAGGAATGTTAAGAATCTTGGTTCAACAGATAAATTGCTTGATATAGGTCAAAGGAGGATTATCATTTTGTATTATATGTTACATTCGCATGTGTGAAGCCTTTTGTTACTACAGAATGTTTTTTTTAGTTAAAAAACAAAACTAATTTTGTACTTTATTTTTTTATTAAGGCCTTTATGTGCGGCCCTCCATAACACGAGTCTTGTATAGTGGCCTGTATTTTTTTTAAAAGGTTGCACACCCCTGTTGTATAGGTTCCTCCATGACCTTCCGTCTCATTCCTCCATGACCATCTGTCTCATGACAGAAACGTAGCCCATCACCAGAGAAACTTTTCTCAGGTTGGTAGATGGTGGTTTTGGGGTCTAGTTCAACACTTGCACTCGTACCTTGTCAGGTCTAGGTTTCTTATTATTGCAGGATTTTAAGCAAGCCAGTTTGGTTATAGGAAATTTCCCCCGCCTAAGGGTTTGTACTTGAATAGGAGCAATTTGTGAAGTTTAATTGTATTTATATTTTTCTTAACTATATAAACCGGAGTCTTTTATGTTACACTTCCCGCGTCATCCACCCTGAAATAATTAGTTTAAGGTCAAAAGGCTACTGTACTCAATGTGGGCGCATGATCTGGGGCTACCTTGCCACCCTCCAGTACCTAACAACACATTAAAAATCCTAACTGCAGAGTTCCTACTTTGCTGAAATTTTACTCCAATTAAAGAACTCCGGTTTGTATGATTAAGGAAATTACAAATTACTTACAGAATTTGTGATATTGATATTGCAAAGGGAGAAAATGGACATGGGCTTTCAAAGTTATGGGTGTGGTACAGAAGTGATGATTAGTATGTTTGTGTAGGAATGGAAGGGGGTGATATATTGACAGATTGTGCCTTTGATAGTTGTAAAAGTAGATATAGTGGACAGGTAGTGCATATACTATATGGGAAATTCAGAATGTATGAAAGATTATGCATGTTTTAACTGCGAGTATGATTGAAAGTGAGAGAATTGAATATCTGCTTGATTGTGGTTGGAGTTATCCAGTACTGTATTAAGGAGAGGACTGTGAGATGACTCAAATGCACACATAAATGAGAGCAAGCATATTTCCTGATGTATTAAATATTTTTTGGGGAAAAGTATGATAGGTATTGTACCATATAAATTTAGACAGGATGAACTTTTCTCTAAATGCATTACTTGGTGTTTTGCCTGTTGCTCATTAAGTCCATGATAATAAAAGCAATTCATTTAGGAAGTAAACTATACAAGGAGTAATTGAGTATGAGAGATAAATTGCATGCTGCAAATCGTCTTGTATAATGTCTTTACTGTAGAATAGTACATTATAAACATGTCAACGAATGGGACGGTTTACTAAGTGAATAAAGAACTTTAATTTAGGACAAATAAAGGAATGTGTGGGCTAAAAATGAATATAGAATTCAGGAAAGAGAAAAACAATATTTGAAATACCTTGCTGAATTAGGGTTATTGATAAAGTATTCAAAATACATTGTTTATTATGGTTATTTTTTTTTTTATTATTACATGTTAACAAATGAAGTAGAGAAGCAGTAATGATCAGGGTTAAATGGAATTTATTTCACAGATTGGCAGGAATATTTTCATTAGTATCTGGTTAAGTAAAATGAAGTTAATCTGATCATTATTATTACATAAAGAAAAAAAAACATGAAAGCTATCAACAAAGCATACAATAGACTAAAGAGAAACATGAAAATAAAAAGGTAGGAGAAAAAACTCAGCTAACAAATATTCTTTTAACACTTAAAAAAAATATTTTAATTCTGGTTGTATTGCATTGAGTGTCCAGTATGTTTGGGAGATAGAATATTATGTCGAGTTTTAAATGATGCTTAGCTTCATCCCTATTTTATTCTTCCTTCTATTTTGTGGAGCGTTTTCTAACTTATATAGAGATTACAACTACTGAGTTCCCAAATAGCCTCACAAGCCCCAACTCGAACATAGATAGCTGAAATCTATGTCCAAATTGCAAAAGGATTAGCCTGTATTTTTTAGGAGGCTGTGGTCATTGCTGTCAGTGCCCTTGAGTTTTCTGTTTACTGTGGTATTTACTTGAGTATATCCTTATACCATATTTCTGTTCACACTTCCATTTTGTTGATTTTGCTATCCAGGATTTTTCCTCCACAGTGTGGGTTTTCTCGCAATTGGATGTGGTAAATGAATGTCTTCATAGTTCTCAATGCTGCCCTTTGATAGCATACACTTTTCATAAATTTAAACTACAACAAAGTATGGATCATAAATAAATCAATTGTTAACTGGTAACTTTCTTCATAAGTTGAGGGTATATCTTCAGTTCCACCAAAGTCATTTATTCCTCTTCTAGTAGGAGGAAAATTAGTCTAATATATATATATATATATATATATATATATATATATATATATATATATATATATATATATATATATATATATATATATATATATAATGTGTGAGTGTGTAGTACTGTCTGGCCAGTCAAAGGACCCCAAAACTCAAGCGGTAGTATCTCAGCGGGTGGCTGGTACCTTGGTCAACCTCCTCCAACTATTACTATTATTATTATTATTATTATTATTATTAGCTAAGCTGCGACCATAATTGGTAAAACAAGATGCTATAAGCCCAGTGGTGGCTCCAACAGGAAAAAATAGCCCAGTGAGGAAAGGAAATAAGTAAACAATCTGAGAAATAACGAATAATCAATATAAGATATTTTAAAAATACACTATAAAAGGACATGTCAGCCTGCTTAACATTTGAACATTTGCTTCAAGTTTGAACTTTTGAAGTTCAATCAAATCAACTACCTGATGAGGAAGATCATTCTACAACTTGGTCAAATCTGGAATATAACCTCTAGTATACAGTGTAGTAGCCTATTAAGCGTCATGATGAAGGCCTGGCTATTAAAATTAACTGCGTGCCTAGTATTAAGAACAGGGTGGAACTGTCCATCAAGATCTGAAAGTAAAGAATGATCAGAATTAATTAAGATGAGAATCGGCATCTGGAGATCAGACAGAACAATACTTGAAGCAAGGTAAAATGAAAGAAAAAATTAAAACACCTCAGAATAAATTGATCAGCCTCCTGGCTAGTACAGTGGTAACGTGTTTGCCTAGCATTCTCATAGCAAGAGATCGATCCCCGCCCAGGACCGAGAGTTTAAGCTGTTTACTGGGGAGGCTACTGCTGTGGTAGGGCACCACAGTGGGGGGTTGGGCTTGCCCGGCTGACGTTCTGGTGATCATCTATTCTGATGGAATTGGAACTGAAACCAGACACCTTTAACCTTTAAAAGTCTAAAGAGTTTCCCAATAAGCCTCCCCCCCTTTTTTTTTATCGACCTAATGTGTTTCTCAAAGTAAAATTTTTGTCTCGAAATACTGTACACCTAAAATTTTTAAGACTCGTACAGAGTAACGATGAATATTTACAAGGAATATTTAAAACTTGAAATGTATAGTTCAGCTTTCAATAATAAATCTGATTTCCAATAATTTTTTTAAAGTAATTAGATTCATCTGTAAATTAGTGTGGTATTGAATGTGTTTATATTAACTACTGCACTGTAATTGTTCAGTCCTTTTGGTAAGCTTAGAAGAGAATTTTTAGCTATGGTAAGCAGCTCTTCTAGGAGAAGGACACTCCAAAAGGAAACCATTGTTCTCTAGTCTTGGGTAGTGCCATAGCATCTGTATCATGGTCTTCCACTGTCTTGCTAAATTCGAATTTCTCTTCCTCTTGTTTTGTTAAAGTTTTTATAGTTTAAACAGGAAATATTTATTTTAATGTTGTTACTCTTCTTAAAGTATTTCATTTTTCCTTGTTTCCTTTCCTCATGGGGCTATTTTCCTTTTTGGGCCCGCCGGCTTCTAACATCCTGCTTTTTCAAGTAGGGTTGTAACTCAGCAATTAATAATAATAATAATAATAATAATAATAATAATGGTAATCAACGTAAGTTACGTAACGAACAGTTCCACAGACTTGAAAATACAGATAGACAGCCGAATTGTGTAGACGTTCTGACGACTCCAAGTTTTAACTTGTGTAACAGAAAACGTTAAGAATATTCATCAAAATAGTTACGACACATAAGCAATTTTCTATTATTTAACCAGCAATTTTGTTGCGTGAGTATTACTAAAGAAGAAATATCCAAGAAAACAGGATAGAAAGTTATTAAACGGTTTCTGGTTAGGTTAGCCCTACCCGGTAGGAAGTCTATTATATACAAGTTTATTTATCGTTGCATTATAGGCTATATTGGCCAATTTACTCTTTTGACTAGCTGAACTCGTATTTATTTCATAGGGGTGATCGTAGTTCGTTGGGACATGGTAAGCTAAGAGTACACCCTTCTAAAGGGGTTCCCTGGGGGACATTGCCTCCAGTGAGCAAGTATGTAAGGATATGGTTCCTAGATTAGGTTAGGTGGGGAACTTTTGGTTAGGTTAGGTGAGGAACCTTAGGTTAGGTGGTAATTTTATATATTATTCCATGGTAATGTAACTTAGGGGAAAAACTACTGTTTCTTACAGAAAAAATTACGATCTCTTCAAAAATGACACTCGTTTCCGTCGCAAATGAATAGTTTCAGAAATATATATACATCTATATCCTACGATAGGGGGACCCCGAGTGGGAACTCGGGGTTTTGGGTGGGGAAAACATACTGGGGAACCGATATATAATTGTTTTCCTATAGTAAATAACGTGAATTAAGCGAATTTGATGTTCATTTCAATCGGAAACAAACAGATCAACCAATTCGGATAACTTTAAGATGCACGGTGTCACTTCTCTTACGAACGAACGATAACATTAGCAACGTTACCAATAATACACAGTGTTACCAACGTTGACGCATGGTACACAGAGTTACCAACGGCACGTTGACATTACTAAAGATAGTAATGATAGATATTTCCATATATTAAATAATTTCTCCATATAAGTTTTACTCAATATATAAAATGTACAAAAAGGGCACAGAACCTAACAAACCCACCTAACCTAGCCTAGTAGTATGACAGGTCACAAAATAACATTTGATCTACATCGGACGTTGGCAGCACTGGTTACTGTATTTTTTCATGACACAATCTTTGCGACGGCACCTCCAAAGTTTATTCAGATATACTGTTTTGTATTTTCCTCCAGTTATTATAATTTCAAGAAGGTAATGTATAGAGTAGAAAAGGGTTGTTTTACGTTTATATATCGATTCCCCAGTATGTTTTCCCCACCCAAAACCCCGAGTTCCCACTGGGGGTCCCCCATTATTGGAGGATATAGATGTATATTTATTTCTGAAACTATTAATTTGCGACGGGAACGAGTGTCATTTTCGAAGAGAGCGTAATTTTTTCTATAAGAAACAGTAGTTTTTTTCCTAGGTTACATTACCATGGAATAATATACAATGAAACCGGTTAGGTTATGGTAGGTTACCCTAGGTTGGGGTTAGGTAAGGTTAACTTTAAGGCAGTTTCGGGGGGGGGGGGGGGGGGGGGGGTTGTGACGTATCTCCCGGTGAGTAAGTATATAAGGATATGGCTTCTAGTTAGGTTAGGTGGGGAACCTTAGGTTAGGGTTAGGTTAGGTGGAAAACCTTCGATTAGGTGGTTTTTCTTGTGTCTGTTTGTAAAATGAGCTTTTTCAGTTTGTCCCAACAAACCACAAATGCTTCCATTTTATATTTTCAGAGAGTAATTGAGTAATTTTAACATTTATATTGGCGTCCAAGTACAAGTTATCAAGAAGGCCACTGCCAACCCCAGTTTTGTGGGAACCCATATTTTGGTACGTTACGAGTATAACTTTACTCGTGTGGAATTTTAGAAGTTTTGATGTGTAAAAACAGTTTTGTATGTTGATTTGTACACGTGATAGTCATTGTTGATTAATTACATTTCCCTATCATTGGTTAGGATAGGTATAATGTTAGGGCTCAATGCACTGGTAATGAGTTAGCAAACCTATATAAACATTTATGATTATTCAATTTTATACAAACTTTAAATCCTGCGTTTTCAGGTTTTATTATAGTTACGGACGGTGAAAACTTTTCTACCAAAAGACAACTTTTTCCTTTAGGAAAATGCCCATTTCCTTAGAAAATGACATATATTTTTACCCCAAATACATACCTAATGAAATATATATACAGCACAGTACATGTACATCTATATCTGCCGGTAATGGGGAACCCCAAGGGGGAACCCCGGGTTTTGGTTGGGGAAAACACAGGGAAAACGGTATATAATGTCAAACAAATCTTGGTGCATATGTATGATAGCGGCCACCTGTACGTATGATTACGGCTAACTTAGAATATGGCAGTGAAAGGGGGGTCGCCAGGGGGCGTTAGCCCCCCCCCCCCCCCCCCCCCCCCCCCGGTAGGTAAGCAGGTAAGGACACGGCTTGGAGGTTAGGTTAGGGGGGAAAATGTAGGTTAGCCAATGTCAAATTTTAATCCAAATGGGAGGAACTGGCCGCTGATATACAAAGGCTCCCAAATATTTTCTTCTATGAATTATTTTCTTGGATATATAATAAAACGATGTCTGTTTGGGAACAACTTCCTGGCCACAATTTTTCTCATAGAGCAGTGAAACTTTTAAGGATTAATTGTTATGCTGAGATGTGATTCAGTTTTGAAAGTTTTGGGTCATAGGTCAAGGTAGAGTAAAAGGTCAACTGAATTAACCCTAACCTTAAACCCAAGTTTGCACATGGTTGTCACCAACTTCAAATATGCCTACGGTCTAAATTGATTCTGGGAAACACAGGCTTATTTCAAGTAATAAGCTGCCATGGCGGAGGTCTGCACACTCTGGGTGCTTTTCTAGTTAAAAATGTTGTGCTATTATAGATATATACCCATAATTTGATAACTTACTCGGTCCATCCCAAGCAACTACAAAAGCTTCTATAGCCTACAGTATCTCTTCATATTAACTATTTGAACCTCATATTCTGCTGTTGTCAGCCAATATTAACACATTTTTACAGAGTTATACTTCTTATTTTCAGTTGTGGAGGGGGACCTCTTTCTCTTAAGACTGGCCAGTTCTAATAGACTAAAGTCAAAATAATTGTAAACAAAAATGTAGGAGAATCATATTTGCACATCTTGGAATACTGGTTTGTCCTCAAAGTGTCAGTTCCACTAAGTTCATCACTTCTTTTTTTATTGTTTTAAAAGCTCTTCAAGTATTAGTAACTGAGTGTTATCAAGCAGGGTATGGTCAATTTTTTATTTATGGCTTAAATTCAAGTCCTGGTATGCATGCAGTCACGTATAATATGTACTAATGTTGCATAAAGGCCTTTAAAAGATGCACAGTAATATTATTAGTACTCCGTTTTTCTATTATGTTATTATTTCTGTGTACAGTATTGATACTTATGTTAATTGTCCTGATTTACATTTGGAGGCTATCATTGATTTTCTGACTTAATTCAAGACTAGCATATACATAACTTAAACCTTTGCATAGTTGGACACAAGTTCCTATGCATGTATAAGCCTTTCGTCCATTAGATAGGGAGATGTTTTCTGTACTAGCTGAAATAGCTGTTGAATTCGTTACTGAGGTACACTAGTTAACAACAGGTGGTGTGCAAGGAGGTCCTCCCCACTCATACACCTGTCATAAGATCTTCACTTTAATTTTTGGCCGCAACAACTACGGACATACTATTGTACCTTAACCAAACTTTTTCTTTTTGCTGGCTGTTTGCTCTTGTAATGGATATGAAGTAAGAGATATGAACTTTCTGAGGAAAGGGTGGACGTTGTAATTGGCTCGCCAGACATCTTGTAAGTACCCATAGACGATTGAATCAGCAAGCTCAGAGAGGTTGCATGGCTGATCCTGTCCAAAACGGTTGTCCCAGCTAGGCAATGCCAATGTCTTCTTGGACATCTGTCCTTGTTGGAAAAGCTTGGTCATCTTGAACATCTCCACCAGAGATCCCTTTAGAGGTCTGGAGGATCACTGGGTAGCTAACAGGGACCCCATTCCTTCCTATGCCTGTGTCACGGGCGGTCTGGAGCGATCTTGCCTAGTGGCTCTACGAGAACACCCTCACTAGGGGAGTCCCACTCAACTTCTCACCTCCAGATCTGCATCTGTTCTCAGATGCATTAAAGGATGGGTGGGGACGACCTAGTTGATGAAGCAGATGCACATCTGGGTGGTGCTTAACGCTTTGCAATTGTCAGCAAGATACATTTTTGGCAGGAGGAATATTCTAGCAGACACACACAGTCGTCATGGGCAAGTTGTAGGAGTGGAGTGGTCCCTACATCCTCTCGTAGCGGAAAGGCTGCTTGCCCTGTAATGCTCTTAAGTGATCAACCTGTTTGCTACTTGGCTGAATGGGAAGTTCCCCCTCTTCTGCTTTCCCATCCCAGATCTTTGGGTTGTGTTCGAAGATGGGTTGTCCAACACCCCTGGTCAACCATCTGAACATCTACACCTTTCTCCCGTTTAGTCTGATTCAGCTAGTAATCAACAGTGTTGGCTCTGCCAGGAATCAGTATGACCCTGGTGGATCCCAGATTCTCACATGCTATGTGGTAACCCAGTCTGCTTGCTCTTCTGGTTGAGATCCTTTGAGAACTACCCCACTGGTCTACTCTTCTCTATCAGCCGCACCAGCAGAGGTACCACCATTCACGCGTGAAGACTATCCAACATCTCCGAGCTTAAATATTTTTGTGAGGCACTGCATAGGAGATGTCTGGGTATCTCTGGAGGTCTGCGACAGATGTCTACCAGGGTAAGTGGGCCTTATTCTGCAATTGGTGTCGTAGAATGGGTATTTCTCGTCGGAGGGTCTCTGTTATTATCATCATCATCATTATTATTATTATTATTATTATTATTATTATTATTATTATTATTATTATTATTATTATTATTATTAGCTAAGCTACAACATTAGTTGGAAAAGCAGAATTCTATAAGCCCAAGGGATCCAACAGAGATATATAGCCCAATGAGGAAAGGAAATGAGTAAATGAATAAACTATAAGCAAAGTAATGAACAATTAATATTAAATGATTTTAGAACTTCAAGATTAAAATAGGTCTTTCATTTATAAACTATAAAAACTTGTAAAAATCCCAAGATGAAGAGAATTAAGAAAGAATTGTGTACTCAAGATTACCCTTAAGCAAGAGAACTCTACCCAAGATGGTGGAAGACCATGGTATAGAGGCTGTGACACTACTCAAGACTAGAAAACAATGGTTTGATTTTGGAGTGTTCTTTTAGAAAAGCTGCTTACCAGCTAAAGACTCTTCTATCCTTACCAAGAGGAAAGTAGCCACTTTCTTCTTGCTAGCTTTAGTGTTCGTGAACAGATGGAGAGAGTTGTACGGTCACTTACTTAGTTACCCACTCTAGTAAATGGAAAGAGGTCTCTTAATTTTGTGCCAGTTTGTGGCACCTTATGTTTGAGTCCATTGCCATCCCTTTCCTCTAGGTGGTATAGGGTGGTGATGAAGATAAGATGCTCTTATATCCCATAAGGTCACTGCTGTGCTATCTAAAGAGGACCCATCTTGGGCTTAAGAGTAGGAGAATCTTCGTGAGCACTGGCAGGTCCAAGAAAGAGGTGTCAAGAAACATAATAACTTTCTGGCTTTGCGAGACAATCAGGAGGGCCTATGGCTTGGCTGATTAGAGTGCCAAAGCTCTGGTCATGGTTAGAGTTCATAAAGTCAGTGGTATTGCCCCATCTCTCTTATTCAAGAGGAACTTGTCAGTAGTCTAAATTTTGAAGGTAGGGGTCAGGAAGATACAGACCATTATCACAGCCTTTTACCCAAGAGATTATAACCACAAGTCCCTTGACACTTTTATGCTTTTACCTGTGGTGGCTGCTCAGTCTACTGTATAGCAAGCCCAGCTCATTACAAGAACAGAATTGCATTTTGTCTACGGTTTGGTTTTGACTTGTCGGGATTGAAAGTAAGTACTGTATAACTGGCTTGTCTTATTTAACTCTTCTGCCTCTTTCTTGGGGATCAGCGGTCAAAGCGTTACAAGCTGGGTTGGACTAGATGCCGTCAAGTTGAACTTCATAGCTCCGTTCTTTGAACCAGAGAATTACATCTCCCCATCCCCATGCAAGCTGGGGAATGATGAATCTAGTACCTTACTAACCCATTACTCTTATGCTAAGTATACAAATTTGCCAACATCTCTTGAGGAGAAAAGGGTGGCTTTGATTTTGGTACAGTATTGTACTTCTAGTACACCCCAGGTCCTTTCAGATGTACAGTATCATCCCTATGATAAACAGATAGGGGGTTGGTCTTGGTTTCACTTTGCTCTCCTCTGACCAAGCATGATTTACTTCCAGAGACATTTAAAGAATCTTCCAATTTGATATAAGGGGGACTTCCAACCCACTAAGCAGTGAATATCCCTATTTAAAAGACAAGGGTTTGTATGTTCATGTAAGTACAAATACCAAATTTTAAAAGTAATATGTCATTTTTCCTTGCCTTACAAGCTTGAGTCTTTAATGTAACTTCCCTCCTCAAACCACCTCTCTAAGTACTGGGTTGAAGTGGTAAAACAGTATAGTCAACTGACTGGAAGGCGGGTGGGGCTTTGCCCTGCTCCCTCACTGATCGGATAACTGCTTGTTATCCAATATCAATGACCAATTCCACCTTGCACTGAAGTAATTTGCTAATTAAAGGAATCAAGATTTTATTGCTAGGAAAATACAAATATTTCATTCCATATCCACCCCACTTGTACCGACCATGAACAAAGTGAGAACAAGTGATAACAAAGCTGTTAGCACCAGACCCATAATGTTTCTTTAATTTGGTCGTAACAAAACTTTTTCAATATTAAACTTACCCGATAATCATGTAGCTGTCAACTCCGTTGCCCGACAGAATTCTACGGGAGGGATACGCCAGCTATCACTATACTAGAAGGGGGTGTACTCACAAGCGCCACCTGTGGCCAGGTACTACAGTACTTGTTGTTGACGCCACCTCACTTTTTCCTCTGTCGTGCTTCCGGCAAGACGTTCTTGGATACGCATATGATTTTGGAGTATTGTTCACGGTTTGGTGAAGTATTTCTCTAAAATTTGCAGCTATTCGCTATACTGGAAACTTCTATATTAGCTTAGTTAGCTTTTGGAATTAATTTGATTAATTATGGTGACGAAGAGAGTATGAACTCTCTTTCACCTTTAAATGGCCGACCCTTCCCTTAGACGGTGAGATAGTTTGTATACTTAACTGTCTAACTATTGTTATTCTCCGAAGTAATATTCATATAACTGTTAAGCTAATTATTGCTGTAATAGTTCTTAACTGCTATTGCTGTTAACTACCATAATCATTGTTTACTTCCTGTATATACTATTCTCAGTATTCAGTACTGAACTGTATCTTGTACCGTGAGTTTTGGATAATAAATACTGAAAGGAACCACTGTGTTTGTCAAACCATGACTGGTGGCAGCATGTCAGAATCCACGCCTACCGAACATAACGCTGTTGCAAAGGAGATTATGCTGAGTGTGTCTTTTGGTGATGATGTGTCTCCAATGTCTTGGCAGTCCTTTTCATCGCATTTCTCGTTAGTCAAGCAAGCAAACTTACTACGAGGAGTACCGTCTTGGCGCGACGCAGGGTATAGGGCCCTCATGCTGAGATTACAATTTAGGGGACCAACAGCCAACTATGTTGAGCAACAGTCGTTACAGGACTCTGAGTGGGGTAAGGACGATGTTGCAATTATGGACAGACTTGCGCAGCGGATTCTCACGGCGGATGCAATTGAAGTAAGGATTCTGAGGTTTGAGGAATCTATACAGTTGCAGGGGGAGAGTCTGAGTGATTATATGACTCGTCTGCAACTGTTGGCAGGTCAAGCATTTGCTAAAGAACCAACTGATATTGTACGGAAGCGTGTTGTATGGCGATTTCTCTCGGGGTTGCACGATGCAGATGTTCGATCCCAATTGATTAGAGAGAAGTGGATGGAGTCA
The DNA here is from genome assembly GCF_036898095.1 of Palaemon carinicauda. NCBI lineage: Eukaryota > Metazoa > Arthropoda > Malacostraca > Decapoda > Palaemonidae > Palaemon > Palaemon carinicauda. Next base: position 22,703,077 of record NC_090762.1, read on the forward strand.
GAGGACACTGCCAAGTCGTATGATGAGGTGGTAAAAATTGCATTGGCAGCGTTGTCTACTAAGCAAGCAACTAAAGCTACAGGACCTAGGAATCCCAGTGTCCATGTGAATCAAATTGAGGGTACGTCCAATGTCTGTTTGATGGAGGACACACCGGAAACTATGGAGGTTGCAACTGTACGAGGAAATGCTAATGCTGGATCATGGGGCAGCAAGAAGAGGGAATCCTATACTTCTCGTAAATTTAAGTGTTATTATTGTAAAATGACACATGCGGGTGGATGGAAAGCATGTGCACGAAGGAGAGATGAAAATCCTGCTTGGTACCCTCCCCAGGTTCAAGGAAGAAATTTTCAGTGAGGACTGCTCCACACGGGAGCTTGGAGCAGTCTGTAAAATTTAATTCTACTTCCGCTTTCCAACGCACTGTGGCTTTGGTACAGCCAAGGGTGAAGGGTCAAATGAGATATCGGCATGTGCTCTCCAGCCAAACAGCAACTCGGATATTGAAAAATATTACAAATTACGTTACTGTGGAGATGATGAAAACTAAGTATAATGCTTTGGTGGACACCGGAAGTGATTATTCCTTAGTTTCTGAGGATATCTTGAGTGATGCTCAGAAATCTCTTGTCAGCTCAAGTAATATTACAGCTTGCGGAGCGAGCAGTGAAGAACTTCAAATTGAGGGAGAAATTCTGATGGATGTAAAGTTAGGCAAAACCATAGTGAGACAACATAGGTTCGTTGTGGTATCTAAACTTGTTACTAGAGTGATACTTGGGATGGACTTGTGGATAAAACTTGGCACAGTCACTCTAGATTTGACAAAAGGGAGGTTGCGAGTGGATTCAATAAAATTATCATGCCCTTGAATACTGGGGAAAGGACACAATCACATAAATCATGCTCTGATGGAGTGGTGAAGCTCATTGTCAGAGCTGAGAATGCAGTTGTGATACCTCCTAGGACAGAATTATTTATATGCTGTTCAACTGATGGGATGGTTCCAGATGAGCAGTATCTGTTGTGTCCCCGACGCCCTGAGGGTTCTCCGGTTGCCCCCCCTCATTGCTGCATCCAAGGTTCAATCAAGAAGAAAATGTATGTGAGAGTTGCAAATGTATCGGATAAAAGCGAAACTGTGCAGAGTGGAGAGGAGATCGGGGAACTAGAGCCCAGTGTGGTAGGATACGATGGCAACCATAGCCTTTCAAGTTCAATTGAGGGGAAAAGAGGAAATTTCATCCTTGGAGAGTCTCTTACTTTTGAGCAGAAAGAGGAAATGGACAAGGTACTTCATGAGTTCAAGAATGTTTTCTATAATGGAGGCCCACTGCCGCTGGTACAGATAGGGGTGGAACACACAATCAGAGTTAACCCAGATTCAGCACCAATAGCAAATAGACCGCGGCGGTTGTCACCTGCTTTGGAGGCAGAAGTCAAGAAGGAGCTAAGCAAACTTCAGGATATGGGCGTAATAAAGAAATCATGTAGCCCTTGGGCAGCTCCTATTGTTTGCGCTCGTCGAGCTGATGGAAGCCTTCGGTTGGCTATTGATTATAGGGGAGTAAATAGCGTGTCCCAGCCAGCAACATTGCATCCAATTCCTGTCGTCGAGGATCTTCTTGATAGACTTGGTCAGGCAAAATACTTTTCAGTGCTTGATGCAAAGTCTGGATACCATCAGATGCCTCTTCGGAGGGAGGATTGTGAGGTCTCAGCCTTTGTAGTCCCATGGGGGCAGTTTGAATGGCATGGTAGAACTCCTTTTGGTCTGAAAGGGGCAGGTTATACGTTTCAACGGATGATGGCTACAATACTCAGTGATTGCAACTATACGGATGCATTGTGTTATCTCGACGATATACTGGTCTGGGGTTCAACATGGAAAGAACACATAGCAAGGCTCAGAAATGTGTTGAGCAGGATTCGTGATGCTGGGCTTGCGCTGGCCCCGAATAAGTGTAAATTTGGGGTTCGTGAAGTGGAGTATCTGGGTTCTGTGGTTGGTGATGGCATGCTTCGCATTAGTGAGCAAAGAGTTCATCAACTGAGGGATCTTCCTAGGCCTTTGACTGTCAGGCAGTTGCGTCAGGCCATTGGGGCATTTTCTTATGTGCAAAAATGGATTCCAGGGATGTCACAGACTGCTAAGCCCCTGTATGAGGCTTTGGAAAAAAACCCACACCAGAAATTGCAGTGGTCGGTCGAGATGGTTGAGGCTTTTGAGAGGCTTAAAAACCAGGTAGCAAATGCTGTGGCACTCCATCTTCCTGACTATAGTAAACAGTTTGTTTTGATTACTGATGCAAGTGATGTTGGAGCAGGAGCAATGTTAGCCAACAAGTCACCATCCAAGGAACTGTTACCAATTGCCTTTTACCACCATACATTCTCCAAATCCGAGCAGAGGTATTCAACGACAGAAAAGGAATTACTGGCGGTTATCCTGGCGATAAAGAGATTTCGGATGTACCTCTCCTCTGCACCGTTTGATCTGATAACGGACCATCAGGCATTAAGATGGCTAAACACCCTGGATATTAGAGAAGAGAGAGGGCGTCGAGGGAGATGGATTGAAACAATTCAGCAGTTTGACATAAATCCAATTCATAAAAGTGGTCGCAGTGCTGTGATGTCCATGGCTGATTATCTGTCGAGAGTTGGTGCTGATGGAAATCTGGTATCGCATATTGCAAGTATAACAGTAGGATCTTCTCAGCAGTGGGCCACAGTATTTGTAGATCCCAATGAAATGTTAGAAAAACAGCATTGCGATGAAGGGATCAGGGAAGTAGTGAACTTTATGAAAAATACGAGTTCACCGGGGTGTGTGTCAGAGGAGAATGAGCTTGCCAAATATGGTAACCGTTTGGGTATTACTAAAAATGGAATTCTGTGTTATATAAATTATAAAGGAAGACGCTCACAAGAACATCCCTATGGCGTGAAAGAAGAGTGGTTACCTGTGATACCTAAAGATATGAGACTCTATGCACTTCAAATGATTCATGACAGTCCAATGAGTGGTCACATGGGTCATGATCGAACATGGGAAAGAGCTCGGAAGAGTTTCTGGTGGCCTCGCATGAAGGCAGATGTCCATGCACATGTCAGTAAATGTGAAGCATGTGGGAGTAACAAAAGATCGAAGCATCCAGGGAAGGCCCCTTTTCAGAACCGCGAGCTCCCGGGATACATGAATGAACAGGTGCAAGTTGATTTTATGGGTCCGTTTCCCATTTCATCCTCACATCCATATCGTTATATCCTTCAAATGCAAGACATTTTGACTCGCTATGTTGTTTTGGTACCTCTTGAGGATTGTTCAGCAAAAACAGCAGTGGATACTCTAGTTGAAAGATGGATTTGCATGTTTGGGGTGCCCCGTGTCATAATGTCGGACAGAGGATCACATTTTACGGCTGATATCTTCAAGGCAATGTGTAACATGTTTGGAATTAAGCAGGACTTTGGTTCTCCTTACCATCCAAGAAGTCAGGCCCAGGTAGAACGTCAAAATCAATTATTAGACAACGTTCGTTGCATGTGTCACAATAATATGGATCTTTGGCCTGAAATGATACCCAGGGTACAGTTCTCTCACAATACAGCTGTAAATACTACGACTACATTTACTCCACATGAGCTCGTCTATGGGACTCCGGCTCGACGTCCAGAGGAGATTCTAAAAAAGGAAACTTCCAAAGATGAGGATTATCAACCGGGCTCTTTGGGTAATGCAGCAATCGCAGAAAGATTTGTGAGAGAGAAAGTAGATAAAATTGAGAAAATTATTAAGGTCGCACGGAACAAGACTGCAATGGCACAACAGATTAGGAATAACCAGCGGAAGTCTTACGGCAAAGCTTTCAAAGTTGGAGATTTGGTTCGATTGAAGTTATCGACAGCTGAGAGACGCCGTTGTGGAGGTGGTAAACTTGCACCATATCTTTCAAAGAAATATAGAGTTATAGAAATACTTCGTGGTGGCTGGACGTATAAGTTAACCCCAGCAGAGACAATAACAGACGAAGTAAAGATAAGACATTTTGACGAACTGGAGAAGGCCCCTGTAAGCAATTATTCTTGGGAAACTGCATTGGCTGATCTTTCAGATGAAGAAGTCATCAGAATAGACTCAGGGATTGGAAGTAGTTCAGGAGGAATACGTCGGTCTACTCGGGAGCGCCATCCCCCAAGTCGTTTGCAGGTAGATCCCAGTAAAAGATCCTATGAATCGGAAGAGGAGGAATTCTGGGATGAATGTTCTAACAGCGAGAATGAGTTAGAAGACGATCAGAATTGCTTATGGCAATAATACTCGTCTTGATAAACGCAACCTGTTAAATAGAAATTATTTATTTTATGTTATTTCATTCTTGTATTATTTAGTAAATTTATTTTATTGATATTCCCGATTTATTCGTATATTGTCTCATAAATAAGAAGGGGAGTGAGATAGTTTGTATACTTAACTGTCTAACTATTGTTATTCTCCGAAGTAATATTCATATAACTGTTAAGCTAATTATTGCTGTAATAGTTCTTAACTGCTATTGCTGTTAACTACCATAATCATTGTTTACTTCCTGTATATACTATTCTCAGTATTCAGTACTGAACTGTATCTTGTACCGTGAGTTTTGGATAATAAATACTGAAAGGAACCGCTGTGTTTGTCAAACCATGACTACGGAAGTGTTGGTGTCTAAGAGAGTATAGACTCTCTTTCTTAATTTTGCTTAACAAAAGTTATAGATTTATTTTATATCTCTCCGCCTCTTATAGGCCTCTTCGATTAACTTCCTTTTATTATAAACTTATTAAAATTAATTTTTATATTTGTTTATATTCGACCTTCCTAATAGTAGGCGGTCTTTTCTTGGTACCGAAGTTAATTAACATTGAGCCCGTCATTTCGGTTTTACCTGTTAACATATTATGCTATTTTAATGTCTTTGAAAGAATTTCTTTGATAGTCTCGTACTGTTTTCAAAGTTGAACTAACGTTTTGTTTTGTCTCTGCAGTTGTTGACGTTCAGAACGTTCAACTTGCGCTCTATCGTTACGATAGAGAAAGAATTTTCACGGTTTCACGTTGCAGTAAGAGTAACCGTGTCTAGCGTTTTGTTCATTCTTTCTTAACTTAATGGTTTTAATCCTAATAAAGGAACTTTTCATTTTGGGAAATATTTCAGTTTTTTCCTTTAACAATAATATGTTTTAACGATATATATGATTGGGCTCTTCTCTCAGGTTCTAAGTCAAGAGAGAGAGAGAGAGAGAGAGATAGAGACGGAGGGAGAAAGAGGAGGATAAACGTTTCATTCAAGCGAGTAACGTTGTTATCGTTTTTGCTCTTCTCCCTAGTCTCTTTAGGGGAAGAAGGTAAACGTTTCTAGAGTGATCTAGTGTTTAGTCTCTTTCCAGCCACTGAATTATTTATCTTTCATTAGATTTTTCTGTTACATTGTAATTCTGTTTTCGCAATTACTAACTTTTGAGAAAGGATAGAATTGCGTGTTTCAGGTACAAACCACTTAAAGTTTCGAGTTCAGTGAAATAAGTGCAAACAGAAAATCAAAGTGATAAGTGATTAGCGCAAAGTGTGTCAGTGTTGTGCGTGAGGGTACTTCTGTGCGCGCCAGTCGTCCTCCCAGTCCGGGACCTCTTGCAAGCTCCCAAGCCCAGGGGAGAAGCAATGTCGAAGGGCAAAAGGGTTCAGCAGGCCTTGATCGGCGCACAGAAGTATCCTCGGTGGTTGCGGGCGTGTCTTACCGAGACCGTCACTCCCACCCGCAGACGATTGAGCCCTTATTTTGCTCGTCTGCAGAAGAAATTTAGGGGAGAAAACGCTGGTCTCAGGTCTCAAGACCTCTTAAACGTAAAGTCCAGACCTATGCCAGACGTACGAAGTTAGAGTTCAACAACCCGGATGCAGTCATTGGGTTAGCTCTGACTCTCCTCAGTCATCAGTTGAATGCACTCCGCCTAAGAGGAGTAAGGTTCTGCCGCAACAGATCTCTGCTGTTAAGGCTTTACCTCAGCAGACCTTAGTGTCTGCCGACCCCAAGTTGACTCTACTGCAGTCCATGCAGTCACAACTTTCGGTCTTGATGCGTGAGTGTCGGGCTGAGAAGGTTGCGCCTCCGCCTGCGCTCGCTCCGCCTGCGCTCACTCCGCCTGACCTCAGTACCGCCTGCCAGGCGTACGATGTTGAGCCACGTTATGAGTTTACTGATCCCAGTGGTGTGCAGCTCCCTCCGCCTTCCTTAAGGCAACCTCAGCAATGGGAACAGGAGGCTTATACCTCTCTTCCTCCGCTTCCACTTGCTGTTCCACCAGTGAGGCAACACTCGCTTGAGGTACAACAACCTCTCCCATCCATGAGTCAGTCTCCTCAGCTCTCGCTGCAGCGAGCTCAACCCTCCTCAAGGCAAGCACCTCAACACCTTAGCCTTGCGCCTCAGGAGCCTCAACTTGCGAGACTTTTACTGCGTTCTGCGCAGCCACTACCTTTTCGCTCTCAGCTCACACCGCAGGAACCTCAACTCGTTCCTCAGGAATTTGCTACTGCGCATCCGCCAACCACTCAGCAAGCGCAACCCTTGAGTTCAGCCACTCATGCCAGGAGTCAGCCTCCTCCACCCATGCGCCTACCTTCTGCTACTTCCTTTGATCAGCCTTTGCAGACTGAGCCTCAGGTGTTCCCTCAACAGAGTCTTGAAGAGGAAACCACAACTATTGTTGTTCCAGCTCGTTCTGACTCTGCTGTTCAGCATACCTTACCTCCATTTTCAAACATTATGATAATGGAGGTTATTGGTATTACTGTACTTATAAAAATATATTTGTATTCCTTGCAATATATTTTTAACAATATCGCAAAATATGGCAAAAATATGAATCATGAGTTATGAATGTAAGGTAAATATTATGTTGATATTAAAACCCCATGCAAGCATGCATAAAGCACTCTAGCACTGGTCATGGAATTTCTGAGAAATGTTAAACGCCATGCACACGCTCTGCTTACCTTACAGCATGCTCTACATACAGCATGCTCTGCTTACAGCATGCTCTGCATTCAGCATGCTCTGCATTCAGCATGCTCTGCATACAACATGCTCTACATACAGCATGCTCTGCATACAGCATGCTCTGCATACAACATGCTCTGCATACAGCATGCTCTGCATTCAGCATGCTCTGCATACAACATGCTCTGCATACAGCATGCTCTGCATTCAGCATGCTCTGCATACAACATGCTCTACATACAGCATGCTCTGCATACAGCATACTCTGCATACAACATGCTTTGCATACCTTACCGCATGCTTCTCAGTCACACATCTTTGGTTGTTGCCAACTCACTAGACTGTCAAGCAGTTTCATAACGTTGCCTTCTAGTCTGCTGCTTTTGCACCAGTGAAACCCTCACTGAGAGAACTTAGCTTTTCTAGGATATGGTCCCTGTAGATGAGAAAGTTCTTTTCTCCCTCCTTCTGATATTCCCTTGAGGACTCTGTCATTTGGAGGGAGCCTTTAGCTGCGTAGCCTCCTATGGACTTTTATTTAAGCATAACATGCTTCCAGGGAAGGTAATGGTTCCACTTCAGTCGCTAATCCCGTCTGTTACCACACCTGCTCCCATAGACCTTGAGCTGTGTTGCAAGACATGCAGTCCAAGCTTAGTCCTTGTTAGAGGATTTTTTGTTTACGGAGTCAATGTGTCACGGGGAAGACGTTCAACAACCAGCAGAAGTGACTTGTTGTGACGCAGTGCGGCAACCTCAGCAACCCGATAAGGAGTTGTCTGTACGACCCAGACAGTCTAGACAGATTCGGGTTGTCACTGTACTTCCTCGCTTGCCCATGGTTGACAGTTCACAGACTGTGCAGCAGTACCATGATCTTGTGTCCGGCTCCGCAGACGACTGGCTTTTAAGAGCTCCCACAAGTCGTCGCTGTCTGGAGATTTTCAAATGGACTATGGATCTGACCAAGGAACTGGGCCTCCTGGTCAATTTTGAGGAGTCTCAGCTCGTCCCATCCCAGACCATTGTCTCCTTGGGTATGGATCTTCAGAGTCGAGCTTTTCGGGCTTTTCCGTCGGCCCCAAGGATCTTCCAAGCCCTAGAATGCATCCAGAGCATGCTGAGAAGGAACCGATGCTCAGTCAGGTAGTGGATGAGTCTAACAGGGACACTTTCATCGCTGGCCCTGTTCATCGTGTTAGGGAAACTCCACCTCCCCCCCCTTCAGTATCATCTAGCTGCTCACTGGATAAAGGACATGACGCTAGAGACGGTCTCAGTTCCTGTTTCCGAAGAGAGGAGGTCTTCTCTCGCGTGGTGTAAGAACAGCTTTCTTCTCAAGGAAGTCTACCTTTGGCTGTTCAGAAACACGACCGCCGTCTCCTCTCGGACGCATCAGACACGGGCTGGGGTGCGACTTTGGACGGACAAGAATGCTCGGGAACATGGAATCAGGAGCAAAGGACACTTCACATCAATTGCAAGGAGTTGTTGGCGGTTATTCTGGCCTTGATAAACTTCAAGTCCCTCCAGCTTAACAAAGTGGTGGAGGTGGACTCTGACAACACCACAGCCCTGGCTTACATCTTCAAGCAGGGAGGGACTCTTTCGTGGAAGTTGTTCTAGATCGCAAGGGACCTACTCATCTGGTCTAAAGATCGAAAGCTAACTGGTAACGAGGTTCATTCAGGGCGGTATGAATGTCATGGCAGATCACCTCAGCCGGAAGGGTCAGGTCATCCCCACAGAGTGGACCCTTCTCAAGAATGTTTGCAGCAGACTTTGGGCCCTGTGGGGTCAGCCAACCATAGATCTGTTCGCTACCTCGATAACCTAGAGACTCCTGTTGTATTGTTCTCCGATTCCAGACCCAGCAGCAGTTCACGTGGATGCTTTTCTGCTGGATTGGTTCCATCTCGACCTGTATGCATTCCCGCCGTTCAAGGTTGTCAACAGGGTACTTAGAAGTTCTCCTCTCACAAAGGGACACGGCTGACGTTGGTTGGCTCCGCTCTGGCCCGCGAGAGAATGGTTCTTAGAGGTACTGCAATGGCTGGTCGACATTCCCAGGACTCTTCCTCTAGGAGTGAACCTTCTAAGTCTACCTCACGTAAAGAAGGTACACCCAATCCTCCACGCTCTTCGTCTGACTGCCTTCAGACTTTCGAAAGACTCTCAAGAGCTAGGGGCTTTTCGAAGGAGGCAGCCAGAGCGATTGCCAAAGCAAGGAGAACATCCACTCTCAGAATCTATCAGTCTCAAGGGGAAGTCTTCCGTAGCTGGTACAAGACCAATGCAGTTTCCTCAACCAGTACCACTGTAACCCAGATTGCTGACTTCCTGTTATATCTAAGGAAAGTAAGATCCCTTTCAGCTCCTACGATCAAGGGTTACAGAAGTATGTTGGCAGCGGTTTTCCGCCACAGAGGCTTGGATCTTTCCACCAACAAAGATCTACAGGACCTCCCTAGGTCTTTTGAGACCTCAAAGGAACGTCGGTTGTCCACTCCAGGCTGGAATCTAGACGTGGTCCTAAGGTTCCTTATGTCATCAAGATTTGAACCTCTCCAATCAGCCTCTTTTTAGGACCTCACATTAAAAACTCTTTTCCTCGTGTGCTTGACAACAGCTAAAAGAGTAAGTGAGATCCACGCCTTCAGCAGGATCATTGTTTTCACATCTGAAACGGCTACATGTTCCTTGCAGCTCGGTTTTTGCTAAACGAGCTTCCTTCACGTCCTTGGCCTAAGTCGTTCGAGATCCCAAGCCTGTCCAACTTGGTGGGGAATGAACTGAAGAGAGTACTTTGCCCAGTTAGAGCTCTTAGGTACTATCTAAAAAGGTCTTAACCTTTACAAGGACAATCAGAAGCCTTATAGTGTGCTATCAAGAAACCTTCTTTTCCAAGTTCTAAGAACTCAGTTTCTTACTATTCAGGCTTCTGATTAGAGAAACACATTCTCATCTGAAGGAAGAAGACCTTGCTTTGCTGAAGGTAAGGACACATGAAGTGGGAGCTGTGGATACTTCAGTGGCCTTCAAACAGAGCCATTCTCTGCAGAGTGTTATGGATGCAACCTATTGGAGAAGCAAGTCAGTGTTCGCATCATTCTATCTCAAAGATGTCCAGTCTCTTTACGAGTACTGCTACACCCTGGGACCATTCGTAGCAACGAATGCAGTAGTAGGCGAGGGCTCAGCCACTACATTCCCATAATCCCATAACCTTTTAACCTTTCTCTTGAATACTTTTTATGGGTTGTACGGTCGGCTAAGAAGCCTTCCACATCCTTGTTGATTTGGCGGGTGGTCAATTCTTTCTTGAGAAGCGCCGAGGTTAAAGGTTGTGATGAGGTCCTTTAGTATGGGTTGCAGCCCTGTATACTTTAGCACCTTTGAGTTGATTCAGCCTTCCAAGAGGAACGCTGCGCTCAGTAAGGAAGACGATCTTATTAAAGGCAGAGTAACGGTTCAAGTCGACTTCCTTACCAGGTACTTATTATTTCATTGTTATTGTGGATAACTGATTATATGAAATACGGGATACTTAGCTATCCTTTAGTCTTGTACACTGGTTTTTCACCCACCCCCCTGGGTGTGAATCAGCTACATGATTATCGGGTAAGTTTAATATTGAAAAATGTTATTTTCATTAGTAAAATAAATTTTTGAATATACTTACCCGATAATCATGATTTAATTGACCCACCCTTCCTCCCCATAGAGAACCAGTGGACCGAGGAAAAAGTGAGGTGGCGTCAACAACAAGTACTGTAGTACCTGGCCACAGGTGGCGCTTGTGAGTACACCCCCTTCTAGTATAGTGATAGCTGGCGTATCCCTCCCGTAGAATTCTGTCGGGCAACGGAGTTGACAGCTACATGATTATCGGGTAAGTATATTCAAAAATTTATTTTACTAATGAAAATAACATGTTACAGAGCCAACCCATATAAATGACTTGGGTTTGTATAAATAGGAAAAATACAAATTACTTTTAAAATGTGTAGTATTTCCATAATAGAATTTCTGTCTGCATAATCCAAGTAGTTCATTGTTTGCAAAGTTTTGCTTTGAAACTATATGGTGTTTTATATTTATCAAATGATCACTGTATTTCTACATTTGTGTAATTTACATCTCATTTTCTTAGTTCAGAGCAGCTTCAAATGAAACCTGGTTAAGGGATAGTTATATGGTTTTACAGTACAGTATTTTTAATTGTGCTTGTGATCACCCAATTTCCACTAAAACTTGTTTATTATGAAAAAGTATTTATTTTATGAAAGAAAGTTTTCCATTTTTTTTTTTTTTTAATGGATATACTGTACTGTACTGAATGATTTAAGGGAAACTTGGTTAGCCATGAGGTGTTGTCATTACATTTTGTAAAGTAATTTATGATTATGTTTTAGGTGATTGTCATGGGGGGAGCAAAGGCTGCACAGCAGGCTTTCACACATCCCCAACGAGTTCGACTTTTGTACAAGACTATTCTGAAGTTACATCGCGGAATGCCTCTCGAACTTCAAGCCCTAGGTATACTATATTGGGTGCTACTTTGACTTGTTTTCTAGGTGTTATGAATCTACTTTAGTTTGCGACATATACCTTATATTATTCTATGTGAGTGCCAAAGTATAGTTTGCAATACAGGTATACACTTTATATTAACATTTACAACAAGAAAAGTTATGCTTATCAAGAGCAAAGACCAATTAGATTATTAGACTAATGATTAATTAGATAATTGAAGTAGCTCCAAAATAGCCACCCACCCAGCCAACATGCATAGAGTAGCATGTACCACTTGCCAAGAAGAGGAGCCACATCATAGTAAATGCCAATTGAACTAGGTGATTAATTAGATAATTGGAATACTGTAATGCCAAAATACTACTTACCCACAGGGCTAGAAATTACTGTACTTGCTGCAAAATGGAATGGAATTCATATTTTCTATGCAAGCGCCAAAATACGATGTAGATGTTTTTTCATTCATACAGTAATAAGCCAAATAGTAACTCATATTGTTGATACTGTACACGCTATCTATTATCAATGTTATTTTGTTCCTACATGTGATACAAATCATTAATTTTCAATAGAAGCATAAGAGTCTGTGAAACTGAACTGCTGTTAAACTTTAACAAGGTAAACATTGTCGCTTACCCTACAAAGAGAGCAGCCCTCACTTAGCCTTTGGCCGCTGTCAAGTACACATGTACACAATTGCGTTCCTTGACTTGGCAGTTACAATGATTACTTTATTTCTCTATTTCCATAGTGTTTGTGATCTCTTCCCTAGTAAAGAAGGCCTCAGGTGTGGCTGGTATATGAGTAAACTGAAGGTGGAACAGCATGTAATTTGTGATTTATCATCTCCTGTGAGAAGTATCCTTTGCTGTGGGTGGAATTTAAAAAGTAGTTTAGGGGATTCTTTGGCATCAAAGGGTATGCCCAAGTTGAAGCCGAAGAAACTCACTTGCTCTTTCTTCCCTTCTTTGGGAACGTCCCTTCTTTGGGAACGAAACCAGCTGTTTCCCCTGCGTTTTCTTCCGAGGCTTCTTCTTCTGGGGAAACCTATTGGGGGAAGGGCAACTGCTCTCAACCCTTTGGGAGTGGTTTGGAGAAGGTGGCTGTATGGTCTTCCCTTAGTTTAAAGGTTTAAAGGTCACTCATGAATGGCAGAGACAAGGGACAGTGACATTGCCCTAGCAAGCAGGACAATGCCCTAAATATTGACCATATATTATATGATCAGCGCCCAAGCCCCCTCAACATCCAAGCTAGGACCAGGGAGGGCCAGGCAATAGTTGCTGATAACTCAGCAGATAGAACTATAGGCTCCTCAAACCCCCCAAAACTTAGCTCCCAAGGAGGGTAAGGTTGCAGACGCTAAAGGGACTGATAAGTCAGAGCGGGACTCAAACCCATGTCTGGCAAACACCAGGCAGAGACGTTACCAATCAGTCCAATACACCCATCCCTTTCTCTCAGCCGTCATTGATTCCTCCTTTTCACGCCAGTGATTATATTGAGGCCATACCTCATGAAAACAATAAAAGAGCTCGTTACTTAGGTTCAACACGCTTCGCTTCACTAACTTTAGGAAGGTCAAAGGAATCAAGGATCTCATTCGTGACTAGGACACAGGTCTTATACCAGTCACGGAATCCCTCTCCTTCTCCTCATAGAGGTGACCCAGAGCTCATAATGTTTTAGGGCACAATCCATCCATAACATTTAGAAGCAGCTCCTTTGTGACACAGACCTTGCCGTTGGTAGAGTGAAAGCATGTTTTATCTTCACTTCACCTTACCTGCAAGATGTCACCCACAGAAGACCCAATATGGTTTCTTACACAAGTGGTGTAAGAATACCTTGGGCTCCTTGTTGGGCAAGTACAGTAGCAGAAGGTTGAGGGCATTGGTTACCCGGGGTAAGGCTGGGATAAATGAAAGTATGTCTGGCTCTTTTACTTTCATGATCGTCCTCTATTTTGGGGAACAGCGCCATGGGTCCCTTTGCAAGCTGGCTTCAAACTCTGCAGGTAATAACCACTTCCCTTGTACAGTATAACTAAGTATAGTTTATTGTTGTATACTTGTACACGTCCCAACTAGGAACATTCTTACCTAGACCTTCATATGATATCTATCACAAATACTTGGGTTGCTCAGCCTGCTATCATGCTCACTTGTATTGATAAGCGAGGTGGCAAGGTTTCCCGCGATTACTGTTTAATACTGTACAAGGTAAACCTGGTCAATGACTAAAGCCAGTAGTCAAACTTACAACCCTCCTAAGAGTGAGTCATCCTCATAGATAAGGAAAGGTTTGTATGGGAACAAATGACAAATTCGGAGTTAATTTGTATTTTTATCTAATTAATGCAAACCTGTATTTATTTATATAAACTGGCCTGCCATCACCTGTCCCTCAGTAAGTCCTGCCTGCAATAAAAAAGTGATGTAGCTCACAGCTGTGAGAGTACTATACAGAATAGGTGGCTGGATACCCCTCTCACCCCCTACCTACCCACTCAAGTGATAAGGCAGGTTTGCCACCTCGCACTTTAAATCTAATGGCAACATTCTAGCTCCGCCAAAAGTAATATCCACATAGATAACTACAGGTTTGTATTATTTAAGGAAAAATACAAATTATCTCCGAATTTGTTGTAATAAAGTATCTCCCTCATCCTTTTAGATAAGAGTGAGGATAGGTGTAATATATGCAAACCCATTTTTCATAAATGACCAGACCTTAGGTCATTGTATCTTTAGGGATATAGGTACTTTCATACCTGCCTACCAGTTCCCTAAAAGGGACTTAGCCTAGCACATGCAACATCTTCATGCTCGGGTATTATTGAGGTTGACATGAGTCCTCACTTTTTCTCTTCCAAAGGACAGAAAGCGCATTGACATATCCTGGGTTGGTAAACCAGCCCCTTCAACAATATGGACTTTAGTCCTCTTAGGGTAAGGTTCGTATTAAAGTTTCATGGTTTGTATTCATGTAAGAAAAAAATCATGTTTTAAAAGTACTATAATTTGTATTTCTCACAACTACATAAACCTGAATCCATTAAGTTATGCTTCCCTCCTCAACCGCCCCACAAATCCTAGGTTAAGGTCAATGTGATGGTTTCTCTCACTGGCAGGTGGGCTGGGGTTACCCTCTACCAATCAGTACTTGTTCAAAGTTTGAAATTACATTCTAACTTTGCTGGAGTCATGCTTCTTTTAAAGGACTCAGGTCTGTATAATTAGGAAAATACAAATTACTTTTAAAATTTGTAATTTTTTTTATTAATTTCCGATGTTGGGAGTTATTTTACAATAATTGCCATTACAAAACCTTTAAAAATTAGTGTATATATGTATTCATAAATGTGTAGTACACATCGACTGGTTTTCACTTACAGTAGTACCTCGGTTTACGAGTATAATTTGCTTGCTCACAAACTAAAATACACGTAAACTGAAAGAAATTTTACCTAAAGAAATAAAGGAAATTCAACCCATGCATTCCACACTTCCATCAGTGCACATACAGTACTGTATAGACTAATTTTTAAAGATTTGTAATGCTAATTATTGAACAATTTATAACCCCTAACACCAGAAATGAATACAAATTAATAATTCACAATAAGGAGTCAAAATATATGTACTGTTTGTTCCTTTACTAACAAACCTTACGTGATTTATAGGGATATCTTACAGTGAAGCTGGAAGGTTAGCCAATAGACTTTTAATGCGAGGTGGCAACCCTACCCGAGCGCTATAGCGGGGAGGGTAGGGGGTGGCTGGGGGTTACCTAGCCGCATGTATCTATTCACTCATCTCTGAATTACGTCACTTTTTTTCTTTTGGCTGGTAGATAACGGAAGTCTCCATTCCCTCCTCCTCAAGGCTTTGCCATATACTGTATAGACTGTCGCTTTATGCACAAAACTTCTTTTTCAGGGGTGACTGTTTCTCTCTTTGACGCTCCCATACGTACCTGGCCTGATTGTGAAGGGTGCTCCTGTGTCACCTTCATGTTGTCGGCTGAGACCGATCCTCATTCACTGTGGCCGACCTGCAGGGGCAGTTGCTGTGAGTAGGGTTCACCCTATGCTGAGTGTAGAGAATGGCCTGCCTACCAGTGGGAGAATTTTAGTCGTTGTAGGAAGAAGAAGTCCAAGAGAGCTCTCTCGCTATAAGGTCTTCCTCAAGGGCAAAAAGACCTCGGGCTTCTTCTTTTCACAGACCTAGGTCTCTTTCTGAAGCTCTTCTTCGCTTGTCTTTCTCCAATGGACAATCGAGTAGGAGCGCACACCAGTTAACTCCATGGCAACCTCAGGGTACCTGAGAGGTTGTTGCTTCCCCTAGAGGAACATCTTCAGCTCCGGCCGGTGGGGAGCCATTTTAACTTTCAGATGTGTTGCAGGCATGGCTGTCCTTGGGAGTTGCTGCCCCCTCTTCTAAGGAAGCTCTCCTTCAGCACGGAGAGCAGAAAGACCCTTTGCCAGTCGTTTCAACAGCTAATGCCCTAGATGTCTGCCAGGTCCCTCTCTTGCCCTCTCATGGCCCCTCCACACGTTTCCAAGGTGAGCGTTCCTGTTTGCCCATCCGATGGCCTCCTGTTATCGACAAGTCTCCTCGCCATCCTCAGGCTACATTGTCACCTAGCATCCTGCAGACTCTTATCTCTCTCCAAAGGCATTGTTCCAGCCCGTGTGTACAACGCTCGCCTGCTGGGGATACTGATTGTTGACACATGGCCAGCTCTCCACCCGCTCTCCGATCAGCAGAACGAGACGAGTCATCTTCTTGTCCCTCCAGACGGTCCCCTTCATGACATCGTTCACGACGCTCCCGTGATTGCCATAGATCAAGAGATTGCAGGTCATCACGATCTCGACACTTCCTCAAGAGGGCATTCTCATTCACGAGCTAGAAGCTCATACTCACAAGCTAGAAGCTCATACTCACGAGCTAGAAGCTCATACTCACGAGCTAGAAGCTCATACTCACGAGCTAGAAGCTTAAGATCACGATCTGAATGTTCATGGTCACAAGGTAGATGCTTACAATTACGAGCAGGATGCTCAGGATCGCGAACAAGACGTTCACGATCACGATTGAAATGATCCTCTTCATGAGGACAACGTAGGTGTTCGCCCTCACGATTGACGTGACGCTTTCCAACCCCGCGATCTCCTGCTGCTCCTTCCCGACGATCTACGCTCGAACAACGATCTCCCGAACGGAAATCTCCAGATAGACGTCCTCTTTATCATGTAGCCCCTGCTCTCTTTACAGTTTGGAGTACCCTATTATTATTATTATTACTACTAGCCAAGCTACAACCCTAGTTTGAAAAGCAAGATGCTATAAGCCTATGGGCTCCAATAGGGAAAAATAGCTTGGTTAGGAAAGGAAATAAGGAAATAAATAAATGATGAGAACAAATTAACAATACATACATATACCAAAGGCACTTCCCCCAATTTTGGGGGGTAGCCGACATCAACAAGAAACAAAACAAAAAAGGGGACCTCTACTCTCTAAAAACAGTAACAACGTCAAAACAGATATGTCATATATAAACTATAAAAAGACTCATGTCAGCCTGGTCAAAATAAAAACATTTGTAACTTTGAACAATTGAAGTTCTACTGATTCAACTACCCTATTAGGAAGACCATTCCACAACTTTGTCACAGCTGGAATAAAACTTCTAGAATACTGTGTAGTATTGAGCCTCGTGATGGAGAAGGCCTGAATATTAGAATTAACTGCCTGCCTAGTATTACGAACAGGATAGAATTGTCTAGGGAGATCTAAATGTAAAGGATGGTCAGAGTTATGAAAAATTTTATGCAATATGCATAATGAACTATTTGAAGGACGGTGCCCAAGATTAATATCTAGATCAGAAATAAGAAATTTAATAGACTGTAAGTTTCTGTCCAACAAATTAAGATGAGAATCATCAGCTGAAGACCAGACAGGAGAACAATACTCAAAACAAGGCAGAATGAAAGATTGTTCCAACACAGAGACTTACCTCGAAACACTTTCTTAGGAGTTACCTGGAACCTCCTCTGAAACGACCAGAGTTTTGTGTAGTTTACCCTACTCCCATTTTCTATAATGATAGGCCTAGCGGAGGAATACGTGCCCTGAGGGCAATACCAAGGCAGGCCACATGTTTCCCATGTCGTAGGCTTCAGTAAGATCTCTGGTCGCGTCGCGTTATCACACGACGCTCCTCTGATCTCAGTGTGACCCTTTGTGTCTCGTGGCCACGTGGTTACTGCATGGTCCGTTGTGCTCTGCCCGCGCGCTTGGTGCTTTATCTGTGTGCTTTTGCTTTCATTCCTTGTGCTTTCATTGTGTTTATTGTTCTCATTCTTTTGTTGTGCTTGTGTCTAGCGGTTTTTGTGATTGTGTGCGATGGAGCATGCTCGCCGTTGTCCTGGGCCTAGAGCCGGGAAAATGTGTGGGGCTTTTTTGTCTAAGCCTGATGTTGATTCGCACACGCTTTGTTCCTCGTGCAGAGGTAAAATGTGTTCTTCTTCGGACACGTGTCCGGAATGTGCTGACTGGAGTGAGGTCCAATGGGTCAAGTTTGGGACCAAAAAGAAGAAGTCTACGAAGCGGTCTCCCAGGAAAACCAATATGTCTTCTCCTGCGTCTTCTGCGGGTGAGGGATCATGTAGAGTTCCTTTGTCTTCCCCTACCCAGAGTAGGGGACGAGGTAAGTCAGTGAAAGGGAAGAAGTTGGTGCCTCTTCTCCAGGAGAATGTTGTTGCAGGGGTTTCAGGTTCTTTTACGGCGAACCAGGGGCCTGTAAGTATGTGTAGTGGGGGTTCACGAGACGTTGCTCTCGTGCAAGGGAGCGCGTCTCGCTGGAGGACCCCATGTGGAATAAAAATGTGCCATTTTCTTCCCAAGACTCTTGGGTGGATGTGTCCGGCGCTTTGGCAGCGGAGGGTGCCCTGGATAGAGAAGATTCCCCGCAGGAAGATCCCCTGGAATGGAGTTTGCCGAGGACTCCGGGCAAGTCTCCGTTGAGGATGGAAGAAGGCTTGAGCGAGTCCTTCCCTTTCTTGGATCGTCCGTCGACGCTTCCGGCGCCTTCGTCAGCAGTCCCGGAAAAATTCTTACAGCCATCGACGTCTGGAACCCAACAGGTGTCAAGGAAGACTCCATCTATTGTGAGGTCTCGGTTCCTTGGTGGGTCAGACTCGTCGGTAGAGGAGTCTTCAGTCTCGTCTGAGGAAGAACGCCGCAGGAGGCGTAGAAGGAAGAGGGAACGGTCCATGAGGAGGAGATCCCTTTCTATGTCTCCCTCTGTATCGGGAGGTAGGAGAAGAAGATCCCGTTCTCCGCAGAAGAAGAGCAGGAGAGCTGGTTCTCCTCAAGGAAGATGGGTCTTCGTACCCGAGGACAAGCTGAGAGACCTTACTACAGTCTCAAGCTCAGTGGTCAAACTGTTAGGAGACAGTCCTCCTATAAGGGCCTCCAGTAGCCTCATGATGGCGTCAGCCGCTGACCGTAAGGCCTCGTCTAGCAGGCATAAGTCCCGACCTAAAGACACTCAACCCGCCCAGCTGAGGGAGTCGTCTCCTAGGACGGGCAGCCTTGACGGGTCTGCCCATCAAGATGATAGAGGAATACGGGCCCCTCCGTCGAACAATTTCACGGAGGAGCCTGTCCCTTCATCAAAGCCTATAAAGGTGACAGAGGCGCCCGTCTCTAATGAGAAGAAGAGCCGAGGGTCCCGTCTGAGCGGAGGTGCCCGTGAAGATCCTTCTCCCCATCGTAGGACGGAGGACGTGGAGGAAGAGGCAGCGCTTTCTACGGAGGACTCCGCTTATAGGAGGGTGATCTCCTTGATAAGGAGTCACAGTAATTTAGTGGAATCTCTACCGCAGGAGGATGATGACTGGACCTCTGGCTTAAACAGGATATTGGGTGCGCCCATCCAAAAGAAGCCCTCTTTAGCTCTTCCGGAGGCGAGAGATGTCAGGCTAGGGCGAGCTCATATAGGCAAGGTGATAGCCCGCAATGGCGACTCTTCTAAAGGGCATAGTGCGGCTAAGCTCTTACAGGGGATGAAGTCCCAGAGTAAGTATTATGCCTTGGAGGGTCGATCTCATGGCGCAAGTAAGATGGAGGACGTCCTGGAGATCTTATGTCAAGGTTCCACGGAAGAGAGGGTCTCTACAGCTCCCATTTACTTCTCCCAGACCGAGGCCGTGATGATGGAGGAGATGTCGAAGGACGTGGTTAACGTTGCATCATGGCTGGACTGGTGGGCCACTACCTTGGTGGGTTTGCAGGTTCCGACAGACTCGATGGAACCTGCCAAACGAGAGGCCCTGAATGAGTTGGTCGGATCTGGTGACCGTGCCCTTAAATTCCTCACGTTTCAGGCATTGGCTCTTTCAGCGAACTGGGTGCTGAGGAGAAGGGATTCGCTGTTGAAGAATCTCCCGAGGAAAATCTCTGACAGGGAAGCAAGGGCTCTTCGGAACATCTCGGTTTGGGATGAACAACTGTTCCCGGTAAAGAAAGCTGAAGAAGTAGCGGAGAAGATGTCCAAGAAGAGGAAAGTCATCGTGCCCAAGTCGCAATCTGCGAGACATCCCGTCTTTAGGAGACCTGTAGCGGAGGCACCTTCTACTTCTCGTTCGTCTCCGTCTCAAGTAAGAAGAGACCCTTCTTCAGATCAATGGGCTCAGTCTACGAATCCCTCCCAAAGGGGAGCTACTTCAGCTCCTTCCACCTACAGGAGTTCATACTCGTCCTCCAGGAGAGGCCGATCAGGACGTTCCTCTCGTAGGAGGTAATGTGAGAGGCCCCCCTCCACTGCCCAAGCCTCAGGTAAGGGGATGCCTCAGACTATTTTGGCAAGCATGGAAGCTCCACGGAGCAGATCCATGGACAGAATCTGTGTTGAAAGAGGGTTACAGGATTCCTTTTCTGGAGGAGCCTCCTCCTTTGATCCCAGCAAGCCAGGCGGAATGGTTAACTCCCAAAGACCCGTTGAAGAGAGCTGCCTTGGACGAAGAAGTCTCCACAATGATGCAGAAGGGAGCTATGGAGACGGTAAAGCTTCCGGGTCCGGGGTTCTACAGTCGTCTTTTCTTGGTGGAGAAAGCAACAGGAGGTTGGAGACCAGTGATAGACCTGTCAGCCCTCAACAAATTTATACGAAAGACGAGTTTCAAGATGGACACCCCAAGAACAGTCATGGCGTCCTTGAGGGAAGGGGATTTTATGATTTCCATAGACCTCAAGGATGCCTATTTCCAGATTTCACATCATCCAGCAAGCAGGAAGTTTCTCCGGGTAAAATGGGGTGCCCAGATTATGCAATTCAAGGCCCTGTGCTTCGGACTTTCTACAGCTCCTCAAGTATTCACAAGAATCTTTACGACGATCTCCGTTTGGGCTCACGAACGGGGTATTCGTCTAATTCGGTACCTGGATGACTGGTTACTCCTTTCATCCTCAAAGGAAGTCTTGAATCAACAAGGTGCAGCCCTTCTTCAACTATGCAAAAATCTGGGCATTACCGTCAATCTGGAGAAATCTCATCTAATTCCAACCAACAAAACAACGTACTTAGGGATAGTTCTAGATTCTTTGCAGGTCAAGGCATTTCCATCAGTAGACAGGCTGAACAACCTGGACCAAGTACTCCGTCCCTTCCTAGAAGGCCAGCCCAGAAGAGCGAAGGATTGGCAGAGGCTAATAGGACATCTGGTGTCCTCAGAAAATGTTGGTTCCACACGGAAGGCAGAACCTCAGGAGCATACAATGGAACTTAAAAGATCAGTGGGATCAGAGAAGTTCCCCAGACAGGATTGTTCAAGTTCTTCCAGAAACCAAACAAGCTCTAGTGGTGGCAGAACCGTGCAAACGCTCTAAAAGGGATGCGTCCTCCGGGCCTCCAGAACTTCTACTCTTCACGGACGCATCAGAGGAAGGTTGGGTTGCTCATCTTCGGGGGAAAACAGCGAGAGGCAAATGGACAGAAGAAGAAAAGTATCTTCACATCAATATCCTGGAGATGAGAGCGGTTCAGGAAGCCTGCCTACACTTCACTCAAGTTCTGAAAGGAAATTCAGTGGCTCTGATGTCAGACAACGCAACAGTAGTGGCGTACATAAAGAAGGAAGGAGGGTTGAAGTCGAAGGAGTTGTGCGATCTCGCCCTGCAAGTCCTGAAGTGGGCGGAAAACAAAGAGGTCAGACTGTTGGCGAGATTCATTCTGGGGAAGAAAAATGTTCTAGCGGATGGCCTCAGCAGAGTAGGCCAGGTAGTAGGGACAGAATGGTCCCTTCCTCCAGAGGTAGCAAGTTACATCATTCAGATGTGGGGCTCTCCGGTAATGGATCTCTTCGAGACACGATTGAACGCGCAACTCCCCGTATTCTGTTCTCCTGTCCCAGGCCCAAAGGCAGTCTTGGAGGACGCCTTTCAACACAAGTGGGACAATCTCGACGTGTACGCTTTTCCTCCCTTCGCCCTGATAAGACAGGTCCTCAACAGAGTAAGGACAGCCAACAACCTAAAGATGACTTTGGTACAGTAGTGCCTTGGTGGCCGGAGAGAGAGTGGTTCGCAGACCTAAAAGGCCTCGCCATTCTCCCTCCGTGGCCTCTTCCAGACAGACCGGACCTCCTGAGGCAGCCACACTTCCAGAGGTTTCACGAAAATCCTCAATCCCTTCGTCTTCACGCCTGGAGGTTATCCAGTGTCTGCTGAAAGACAAGGGTATTCGTCAAAGACAGCTGTGAGAATGTCTCGTTACTTGAGAAAGTCTTCCACAGCAGACTATCAAGCAAAATGGACAACTTTTGTTAAATGGTGTGCTTCAAAGATGATAGAGCCCTTAGAAGCATCAGTACCCGATATCGCAGATTTTCTCGTTCACCTCAGGGATGTGCTGGGCATGTCGATTCCAGCAGTTAAGGGGGTTCGAGCTGCCCTAGGACAAGTCTTTCTTTTGAAGGGAATAGATTTGGGTTCTTCCAGACATACAGTATTTCCATGCTTATCAAGAGTTTTGAGCAATCATGTCCTCCCTCTTCCCCTAGGGTTCCAAATTGGGATCTGGCTAGAGTTCTAGACATGCTTAGTAAGCCACCCTTTGAACATTTAAAAGATATTGTGGACAGAAATCTTACGCTTAAAGCTGTCTTCTTATAAGCATTGGCTTCAGCTAAGAGAGTGGGTGAGCTTCATGGGTTGTCGTATGAAGTAGAACACTCAAGGGGATGAAAGGATATCTCCTTTAAGTTTGTTCCATCGTTCATTGCCAAGACCCAGAATCCATCCGTTTGGGATCCTAGGTTTGAGGGTTTTTCTATCCCAGCAATTCCAAACTCAGGAAATCAAGAAGACTTAAAGTTGTGCCCTGTCAGGGTTATTAAGAAATATCTTAAGAGGACGGCGAATCTCCGTCCTGGAATTAAGAATCTTTTTGTATCCACGGGTAAGACTAAAAAGAAAATTTCAAAGAACACTATTTCTTTTTGGCTCAGGCAAGTTATAATTTAAGTTTATTCTAGTGCTGGACTTAAAGTTCCAGGAAAGCCAAGAGCTCATGATGTTAGAGGTTTAAGCACCTCTCTAGCCTTTGAAAAGAACATGTCTGTTGCTCAGGTACTTAGAGCGGGAACTTGGTCTAATCAGTCGACATTCACCGCTCACTACCTCAAGGATTGTACGAGGAAATCATTGGATGGTTTTTCGATCGGGCAAGTCATCTCAGCGCTCCAACCGATTTAACGGCTCAAGCCCCCGGGTTCAATCGCGGATTTCAAACTCTCTAGACACAAGCATTCTTATCTATTATTTCTCCTTTTCTTTTTCTCGTATTGTCCATCGTCTGTGGAGGTCTTAGCCAGTAGACCGGCACTTCAAGTTATGTTCAAAATTCATCAAGCACATCAAGGAATTTTGTAGCGTGAGTACTATATGCACAATTAATGAGCTCTTTGTGTAGTTTATCCTACTTTCCATGTGTTGGGGTCCTTGTCAGGGAGGCACTCCCAACTCCTAAAGTGTAAGTCTCCTAAGAAAGTGTTTGGAGGTAAGTCTCTGTGTTGGAACAAATCACAAATTATTAGTAATTTATATTTTTCCTAATATACTTAGCGAGAAACACTTTCGAGTTATGACCCCCCATCCTTCCCCCATGTGCCTCACTGATCTTTAGCATTGTTACTTACATAGAACTTACTGAAGCCCACGACCTGGGAAACATGTGGCCTGCCTTGGTATTGCCCTCAGGGCACGTATTCCTCCGCTAGGCCTATCATTATAGAAAATGGGAGTAGGGTAAACTATACAAAACTATGGTCGTTTCAGAGGAGGTTCCAGGTAACTCCTAAGAAAGTGTTTCGAGGTAATTATATTAGGAAAAATATAAATTACTTATAATTTGTGATATTAAAGCTCTTCTTTAGAATAGATTGATCACCGAAATTCTTAAAAGACTTTCTAAATAAGCCAATTTTTTGTGCAATTGAAGAAGACACAGACCTAATGTGTTTCTCAAAAGTACATTTGCTGTCGAGAATCACACCTAAAATTCTATGTGTCATACAATTTTAAAGAAACATTATCAGTACTGAGATCTGTATGTTGAGGAGCCACCGTCCTTGACCTACTTACAATCATTCTTTGAGTTTTGTTAGGATTCAACTTCATACCCCATAATTTGCACCATGCACTAATTTTAGCTAGATCTCTATTAAGGGATTCACCAACCCCAGGTCTACATTCAGGGGATGGAATTGATACAAAGAGAGTAGCATCATCTGCATATGCAACAAGCTTGTTTTCTAGGCCAAACCACATGTCATGTGTATATAGTATGAAAAGTAATGAGCCAAGAACAGTACCCTGTGGAACACCAGTTATCACATTCCTATACTCACTATGGTGCCCATCAACAACAACTCTGAGATCTATTACTTAAAAAATCAGTAATAATGCTGAGAAACAACCCACCCGCTCCCAACTGTTTGAGTTTGAAAACAATGGCCTCGTGATTAACACGGGCAAAGGCAGCACTAAAATCAAGGCCAATCATACGAACTTCCTGACCAAATTCAAGGAATTTCTGTACAGCATTGGCAATTGTAAGAAGGGCATCACATGCTCCAAGGCCTTTACGAAAACCAAATTGCAAACTAGGGAATTGCTAGGCGTTCCCCTACGTGACACTCACCGCGTCTCTTGCCGACACGACGTGTTGCCCCCATGCTGAAGTTTCCTCCACTGCCTCGGACGAGCGATTCTAGCACTACAAAGGCAACCGAGGCTCCCTCTTCCTTGCTTGCCGTCAATTTCTTGAGAAATGGTGAATCACCAATGTTCACGTGTGAATTGTCCGATTTCACAAATATTTCATGCTACATCTAGCAGTAGACCCATTCCCTTCACAGAAGTGTTTAAAGAACCCCAGAACAAGTTTGCGAGCATTTCAATCTCTTCCGACTGTCCAAGGAAGACCTGATACCTGAAAGATTGTCTCCTAGAGCTGACCAGGCTCCGAACCACCATCCTACTAAGAGACATGCTCCTTCCCAAGGTCTCCCAAGAGACATCCCATACCTGACGTGAGTCTGTGAACTTCCGTCCTGGTATGTCACCTCAGTGGCTAACTTGCGGAATTCTCTCATTGGCTCACTTTCCAACCCTTCCCAAACAGCCATGGATTAGGACCACTCCTAAGATCTCGCTAGAGAGGTCATTATCTCTTTCGTCCTCCTCCGCAAGCCATTCTGACTCCAGGAGGAAACCTGCCTTGCCTGTTCAGCCTGAAAAACCTCCGGTTCACCTGTCTACCCCACCTAGACCTAGAGGTGCGGACAGGAGTGATCTCGAGTCAGCATCAAACATTGGTCAACCTCCTTTTACCACGATATGCTTGGGAGTTAGGATGACAACGAGACAGAAAAGGAGGATGCCGCGTGGTACTCCACCTCGGGTGCATCAACTCCAATCTTGAGGGAGTAGAGATATAAGCTCAACCTGAGATATCTCCCTTCATCCCTTCAGGCCTCAACCTCTGGAAATCACTCCTCCGGAACTTTGCCCCGTCTCTAAACCACCCTGAGGCAAGCAATCTCCTAACTCTGTCTCATGTTCCAGGGGAACCACAAACTCCTCCCAAACCGTCCATTCTGGAAGAGCATTTTCCTCCTCGTAGAGAGTCTAAAGACTCAAAGATGGCTCATAACAACACGAAATGGAGGGAGACTCGCAGGCCTGAGACAGATCGGAGATCCCTTGTAGCGGGATCTTTCCAAGAACCTAATAATGTTGACGACTTTAACCTACCCCAGTATGGGTGAGAGCTTGGAGGTAGATGAGTTTCTAGACTCTGATGGTGACTACCTCCCCAGAGCAGCGAGTCCAAAGTTTCACCCTAAAGCCGAGCGTAAGGAGTCAGAACATTCCTTCCGGCAAATCCTTGCTTGTATGAGATCCTCTAACAAGCTGTCAGTCTCTGGTACCTCTACTCAGGAAGGCAAGGACATGGTCCTGGACCAACTGTTTGGTACCCAGAGACCCCCCTAAGACCAGTGCAGCCTTGCCCTGGTCCAAGGGACTGACAGCGGCCAGAAGGAAAGCTCTCTCTCAGGTAGCAGGCGCACCCAGTTTGCAGAGGGCAGGCTCCTCATCCAGGGTGCCCCCACTTCCTTTCATCTTACGGCGGAAGTATTACGAGATCGAGAACGAGCCCCTCCCAGCCCTGACCCTAGATCCCTCCATAGAATCCCTTACTAGGGGTCTCTCTGTGCAGAGACTTTTGACTCTTGAGAGCTTCCCTTTCAGCAACTGAGCTCCTCAACATAGAGAAAGGTGCAAAGTACGCCATGCAGGCTACTTTGTGGCTTGACCTATGGCTCGGGGTGTCAGGCTACAATGTAAGATCTGAGGGTTTATCCAAGGAGTCTACAAGGCACTCTGGAGCCTTTCCTCTTGTCAGGTAGCCAGACCTGGGAATACCTTTCCCACCAGGTGGTCAACCTGTGGGCAAATGTTATTCTCAAGAGAAGGGATAGTGTGATTGGGAGATTGCACGGGCAGGTGCCGAAAGTGGAAGTGACGTGCCTGAGGAACTCGACCCTCGAAGGATCACTCTCTTTGACCCAGAGGAAGTAGAGAGGGCAGCTAATAGGTGGTGAAAATCCTCCATGGATTCTCTCCTCCATAGGGCCATGATGTCTCATCCCTATGGCAGGGTTTCTCAACCTCCCAGAGATCAGCCTCATTCATCAAATCCTTCTACATTTAGGTCATGTGGACCTACCAACAAGGTTTCTAAGTGACCCTTTCTGGCTAAAGACCAGAAGGGTCCCAAACCTTTCATAGGAAAGTGAGGTGGTAGAGGTGGCGGCCGAGGTGGTTGCTCCAACTGCGAAGGGCAATCCTCTCACAAATCCACTGGTGGGGGTATGCCTGTGACACACCTGTCAGAGGTAGCAGATCCATGGGGCAGATCCCTGGATGATCGCAGTGATTGGCGTAGGGTATTGTGTCCCTTTCACACAATCTCTCCCTCCACTGACTCGGGATCCAATTCCATTGAGCTCCTATATGAAGGGATCCATAAAGGGGCTTGCCCTCCAAGCCGAAGTCCTTACCATGCCATGCTGCAGAAGAGCGCTCTCCAAGAGGTTCTCGACGAGTCCCCAGGCTTCTACAGTCGACTCTTTCTTGTGAAAAGGGCACCTGGAGGTTGGAAACCAGTCATCGATCTCTTTCCACTGAACAAGTTTGTTCTACAAACTCCGTTCGGAATGTAAACGGCTAACAGTCATTCAAGCAGTAAGACCCTTTGATTTCATATGCATACTGGATCTCCAAGATATATACTTCCAGGTCCCAATCCATCCATCTTCAAGGAAGTATCTCAGATTTACACACGAGAACAGATGTTACCACCTCAAAGCCCTATGTTTTGATCTTTCAACACCTTCTCAGGTCTTCACGAGGGTGGCCGCCCTAGTATCATCCTGGGCTCACATGAACAGCATTAGTCTCTTAAGATACCTCGGCGATTGGCTGATTCTAGTAGACTCGGAGATGACCTTTCCTTATCATCGAGACATGCTTCTCGAGAGTTTTGTCGTGATGAGGGGATCATGGTAAATCTTAAGAAGTCATCACTGCTCCCTGCTCAGAGATTAGTTTATCTTGGTATGACTATAGACACCAAACTCAAAAAAGTCTTTCCATCAGACGACAGAGTACACAGGCTGAGGGAAGTGGCAAAGCCCTTCCACAGATAAGGAAGTTCTTCCACCCCGGCAGTGGTTGTGCCTCTTAGGCCACTTAACATCCCTGATTCGTCTTGTTCCCAACGGCCTCAGGTCACGATCCCTTCAATGGCAGCTAAAGTCCGTATTGAACTAGCACTCCGGCTCTCCTGACACCTTAGTCAATATGGTACAAGATCAAGTGATGGGTCTTCAGTGGTAGGTCGCAGAGGAGAACTTCCTCAAAGAGCTAGACCTTGTCCCTCCTCCAGACATGATGCTCTACACAGATGCATCAAAAAAAAAGGATTGGGGGCCTTTGGTCCGACTCCGAAAGGTACCAGAGCATAAATCTCCTAGAGATGAGAGCAGCCTTCCTGGCTCTTCAGCATTTCCAACTGTTGCTGGCAGGTCACTCCTAAGTGTTGATGTGCGACAACACTACGGTGGTGGCTTACATAAACAAACAAGCTGTTACCTTTTTGTAGCCCCTATGCCCTCTAACAGTAGAGATGCTAAGATGGACAGAAGAACATTCGGTGACCCTACCACCTCGCTGCATTCCCTGCAAGAGGAATGTGCTCACAGACAACTTGAGCAGAGTGACTCGGATAATGTGCTCCGAATGGTCTTTGAATCTTCTGATAGCCAACAAAGTCCTGACTTTATGGGGTTCCTCACTGGTGACCTGTTTACGATGTCCCTGAACTTCAGACTCTAGTGCAGTATGTGTGGTTTCTTGACTATAAACCTGTTTGCGACGTCTGTGAACTTCAGGCTCCCGCTATACTGTTCTCTAGTCCCAGCTCCTCAAACTCTATGGCACGATGCATTCCAGCAATGGTGGGACAACTTCGACGTGTACGCTTTCCCGCCATTGTGTTGGATGAGAAGGGTGCGCAACAAGACCAGAGCATCAAACAACCTACTGATGACACTCATAACCCTGCTATGGCATCATGCAGAATGGTTTCCAGACCTGCAACTCTTGATAGATCTTCCGAGACAACTACTTCCATGACAAAATTGACTCGGACAACCACAAGTGAACATCTTCCGCAAGACCCTCCCGTCTCTACGGCTTCGCGCCTGGAGACTATCTAGCATCTTCTCTCTCAGAGAGCCTTTTCACGACAAGTTGCGAGAAGGATGGCTGGACACTTGCAAAGATCTTCAGCCTCGGTTTACCAGACAAAGTGGGCAGTCTTCTGTGGGTAGTGTCATGGAAAGTGTATCTCTCCCTTTGATGCTACTATTCCAGTAATAGTGGAATTTGTTGTATACCTTCGGGAGGAAAAACTCCTCTCGGTCTCAGCAATGGAAGGCTATCGCTCAGCCATAAGCCTAGCCTTTAGACCATGGGTCACCAACCTGAGGCTCTTTCAAGATACTTTTGTGGCTCTAAACACTGAACTAACCTTTGTATCCATTTAAAACAAAGAGATTCTGTAACACTATTAAGACAATATTTCTTTAGATTTTATTAAATTTCAAAGGCATAAATTTTACTTATTTTTTTTTATTATAAATACAGTATATATACTTTAAAAAACTTAAAGCATTAAATGATTTCCCATTTGAATAATCTTAACCTGAAATTGTAAGGAAAGGGAAACTTTGCTATATGTCTTTAATAAGATGTGCTGTCAATTGAAAGAAAACATGCAGGGTTTGTCAGAGATCTTGAGGTAAAGGGATTCTTTTATCACTTCCTATCACTGAAGAAATACAAAGAATCTGTAGATTGTGAGTTTGATATTGATGTCATAAGAAACTACATTCTTGAAAATGTCAGTAGGTTTTAACGGATGTTCTTAAGAATTCAGATAGGGCAAAAACAACCCTGGCCTTTCAGATCAAACTATTTTTGGCAGATATCTCTGTACTAAGTTTGTCAGCTTTTACTGATGTTTCAGTTTGAAATTGCTGGTTTGCAGAAAAAAGTTAAAGGGCATCAAAATTTAAAGTTTAACTATATAATCTAGAGTCTTTAGAAACTCAATAAACAACATTGGATAGTCAATACAAATAAGGAAAACTACTAAATTTAAAGAAGCAAAGATAAGATTGTTATTGTTTTGGAGTTCACTACAAAGTTTGCATTTGGGGTTCTATACAATTTTAGATCTACAGTACTTACTTGTGAGAACAAATATTTTCAAGCATGAATCTAATAAAAGGAAAATTAGGAAGTACATTACACAACGAGACCTTGAGATCTTGCTTAAAGTTGATAACTACATCTTACTCTTCATATTGACCAGCTCTCTATGGAAACATAGGAATAAATCTCTCATTAATTGAATTTATGTATATAAGTATTTTAGGAAATTATATTTGAATTTTCAATAAGGAATTTCCTCTGTTTTTAGAAAGTGATATATTTTCCTTGTGTGTTATGTTGCTTTCCTCTTGTAATACTGTGACTGCTACAAAAATCACAAATTATGTTAATAATCTGGTCTTATTTTTTGTATTCTCATATATATGAAAGAATACAATACAGTGATACCTCGGTAGTCGAACGACTCTATACTCGAACAATTCGGAGTTCGACCAAAATTTTCGAGAAATTTTTGCTGCGGTGCTCGACCAAAAATTCGGTACTCGACCAGCCGAACACGTGACGACCGCATGGGCTTTGTGATGATCGCGCCATCTCGGCCACTCTCGCTTGTTCGGGAAGCATCAGTTCTCTCGAGAGCGTCACTCAGACAACGCGCGATCAGCATTCGTTGTGATTTAGTGATTTTCAGTGCTTTTAATTGCTTTTTTAGCTTTCATAATGAGTCCCAAGAAAGTAATGAGTGTTAAGGGGAAGGAGAAGAGGAAAACAGTGCGAACAACGATCGAGTTGAAGAAGGAAATTATAGCGAAATATGAGAATGGTGTACGAGTGTCCGATTTAGCGGTAGAATACGGAATGGCGAAGTCGACCATTTCTACGTTTTTAAAGCATAAAGAAATGATTAAGAAGGCGAATGTTGCAACGGGAGTTACGGCGGTAACTAAGCAAAGGCCACAAGTGATTGAGGAGATGGAAAAGTTGCTTTTAATATTTATTAAAGAAAAACAGTTGGCCGGGGAAAGTGTTAGTGAAGCGTTCATTTGTGAAAAAGCGTTGCATATCTATGAAGAATTAGTGAAGAAAAGTCCGAGTACCAGTGAAAGTGATTCATTTACATTTAAAGCGAGCAGGGGTTGGTTTGAAAAGTTTCGTAATAGAACAGGTATTCATCGTGTTACTAGGCATGGGGAGGCAGCTAGTTCGGATCAAATTGCAGCCGATAAATACGTGGGGGAATTCGATCGGTACATAAATGAACAAAATTTGATCGCACAACAAGTCTTTAATTGTGATGAGACTGGGTTATTTTGGAAGAAAATGCCAGCCAATACGTACATTACCAAGGACGAGACGAAGATGCCAGGTCACAAGCCAATGAAAGATAGGCTAACATTGTTGCTGTGTGCAAATGCAAGTGGCGATTGCAAGATCAAACCCTTGTTAGTGTACCACTCGGACAACCCCCGGGTGTTCAAACGAAATAATATTTGTAAAAGTGCACTACCAGTTATGTGGCGCTCGAACACTAAATCTTGGGTCACAAGACAATTCTTTACTGAGTGGATAAACGAAGTGTTTGCCCCCCAGGTTAAGGCTTACCTCATTGAAAAGAGCTTGCCAATGAAATGTCTTCTGGTTATGGACAATGCTCCTGCACATCCTCCAGGTCTCGAGGATGACTTGAAAGAAGAATACAGCTTTATCAAAATCAAATTCTTGCCCCCCAATACTACTCCCATACTCCAGCCCATGGACCAACAGGTCATTTCAAACTTCAAAAAACTCTATACCAAGGCCCTTTTCAGAAAGTGTTTTGAAGTGACCAGTGACACGAAGTTGACCCTAAAGGAATTCTGGAAGGAACACTTCAGCATCCTCAACTCTGTTAACATGATTGACCAAGCTTGGCGAGGTGTGACCTATAGGACATTGAACTCTGCCTGGCGTAAGCTGTGGCCATCATGTGTCACAGAGAGGGAGTTTGAAGGTTTCCAACCAGAGGCGGGTCCAAGCACTGCTACCCCTGTAATTTCTGATGACACTGATGTCGTTGAGGAAATTGTTGTCATGGGCAGGAGTTTGGGGCTTGAGGTCGACAAGGATGATATTGATGAGCTTGTAGAAAGCCATTCTACCGAGTTGACTGTGGAGGAATTGTTGCACCTGCAACAACAACAGCAGCAGGATCTGATTGTGGAGCAGGAATCTTCAGAAGAGGATGAGGTAAGGGAGGATGTTCCAAGTTCTCTCATCAATGAAATTTGTTCCAAGTGGGCAGATGTGCAGGCTTTTGCTGAAAAATACCACCCAGAAATTGCAGTAGCAAACCGGGCAGTGCATATGTTTAATGATAGTGTCATGTATCATTTTCGAAGAATACTGCAGAGGAGGAAGAAACAATTAACAATAGACCAGTTTTTCACAAAAGAAAAGAAAGCTGCTACATCAAAGCCTGTTTCTCCTCCAAAGAAGAGACAAAGAAGAGAAGAAACCCCTGAAATAGATCTGCCCACCCTTTCATTGGAGAGAGAAACAACTCCTGAAGGAGAACTACCCCGCCACATCATGGAAGGGGACTCTCCTTCCAAGCAGTAACCTCCCCCTTCCATCCTCTCCACATCCATCCCTGTATGCCATCGAACCGCTGCTCAAAGGTATGTTCACTACAGTACAGAAAATGGTTTAAAATTGTTTTATTTTAGTACAGTAAATGGTTTAAAATTGTTTTATAGGATTTTCTGACCAATTTCATACACATTTAGATAATTATTGTTGTTTAGGTACACGTTTTATTAATATTTTGGGCCTGTTCGAGTGCTTGGGAACGGAATAGAATATATACCATTATTTCTTATGGGGAAAAAAAATTCGGTACTCGAACAAATCGGAGGTCGAACACGGATCTCGAACGGATTATGGTCGAGTACCGAGGTATCACTGTACATAGCAAATAATTTTGTTATAGTAACAGTTGTTGTTTGTGGATGATACTGTACTGGTTGCAGACGAGGAACAGAAGCTTGGCCGATTAGTGACAGAATTTGGAAGGGTGTGTGAGAGAAGGAAGTTGAGAGTTAATGTGGGTAAGAGTAAGGTTATGAGATGTACGGGAAGGGAAGGTGGTGCGAAGTTGAATGTCATGTTGAATGGAGAGTTACTTGAGGAGGTGGATCAGTTTAAGTACTTGGGGTCTGTTGTTGCAGCAAATGGTGGAGTGGAAGCACATGTACATCAGAGAGTGAATGAAGGATGCAAAGTGTTTGGGGACAGTTAAGGGAGTAGTAAAAAATAGAGGGTTGGGCATGAATGTAAAGAGAGTTCTGTATGAGAAAGTGATTGTACCAACTGTGTTGTATGGATCAGAGTTGTGGGGAATGAAAGTGACGGAGAGACGGAAATTGAATGTGTTTGAGATGAAGTGTCTAAGGAGTATGGCTGGTGTATCTCGAGTAGATAGGGTTAGGAATGAAGCAGTGAGGGTGAGAACGGGGCTAAGAAATGAGTTAGCAGCTAGAGTGGATATGAATGTGTTGAGGTGGTTTGGCTATGTTGAGAGAATGGAAAATGGCTGTCTGCTAAAGAAGGTGATGAATGCAAGAGTTGAAGTACAAGAGGAAGGCCAAGGTTTGGGTTGATGGATGGAGTGAAGAAAGCTCTGGGTAATAGGAGGATAGATGTGAGATAGGCAAGAGAGCGTGCTAGAAATAGGAATGAATGGCGAGCGATTGTGACGCAGTTCCGGTAGGCCCCGCTGCTTCCTCCGGTGCCTTGGATGACCGTGGAGGTAGCAGCAGTAGGGGATTCAGCATTATGAAGCTTCATCTGTGGTGGATAATGGGGGAGGGTGGGCTGTGGCACCCTAGCAGTACCAGCCGAACTCGGTCGAGTCCCTTGTTAGGCTGGGAGGAGCGTAGAGAGGAGAGGTCCCCTTTTTTGTTTCATTTGTTTGATGTCGGCTACCCCCCCAAAATTGGGGGAAGTGCCTTGGTATATGTATGTATGTAAGATGATTATATAATTTTCTAATCTTAATAATATACTTCCCCCTTCAATTATAAAGGTATGATCTTATACCTTCCAAGAATGCAATGCAGCCATGTTTCTTTTATATTTTGTGATCACTACAATTCTTTCATACCACTAATGCTAAATGAAATAAAAAAATTTTCATATTTCTTACGAGTGCTGCCATTTAATTGAAATTATAATGACCAAAAGAATATATCTATTATGCTTTTTGATAGATTATGAGTTATCTGGCATCTTGACATCTAAGGTCATTGACACCGATTATGCTTTGTGAACATAAGTATAATGAATAATATCACTAGGACTATTTTATTAAGTAGGCTTACTGAACTATATTCTGTTGTGTGTGATGTACAGCAGATGTTGATTTTAGATCTCCAGAGACTGTTTTTGGTCATTGCAGCTTTAGCACTGCTAAATTTTTATGATTCTTCAAGTAAATGGCTTGTCTAGCTAAAAAGGTTGGTGACCCCTGCTTTAGACTGAAAGGAATAGACCTTTCCTCTTCATTGGAGCTTTATCTCCTCATACGGAATTATGAGATCACTTGCCCCAGTCGGAGATAAGACCTCCTCCTTGGAATGTGGTTCGCGTCTTAAGGTTCTTGAAGGGCCCTCTCTACGAACTATTACACTATGCAATAGGCCGTAATCTCACTTTGAAGACGGCGTTCGTGCTGTCTTTAAGCTTTACAAAGAGAGTTAGCGAACTTCATGGTCTCTCATACGACATCGCCCATTCAAGGGGATGGTCTGAGGTAACACTCGGCTGTGTCCCTGAGTTTATTGCAAAGACTCAAAATCCCAGAGTACTGGACCCTAGTTTCAGGCCCTTTCAAATTAAGTGTCTTCATTCTGTAACCAATGACCCAGATCAACTGTTACTATGCCCAGTTAGGAGTTTGAGTTATTACCTTAAACGCACAGGTAGAATTAAGAGGGTCACCAAGAACACCATATCATCCTGGTTTCGTAAAGTCATGGACTCTGCTCTGAATCCTGACCCTCCTCCAGCTCGACACTCTAGAACTCAATGTCAGGGGCATCAATACGTCCCTGGCCTTTAAACGCAACTTTTCTGAGTTGCAAGTGTCATAAGGGGGCGTGTAGATAGAAGCGTCAGACAACCTTTACCACCCACTATCTGCAAGACGTGACCTACAGGACACTCAATACATTTTATGTACTGTAGGTCCTGTGGTGACTGCACAACAAGAGGTTTGAAATTACCTTGGGGCTCCTTGTTGGACAAGTAGCAGATGGTTGAGGACATTGGTTACCAGGGTAAGTCTGGGATGAATGAATAAGAATGACTGACTCTTTTCTTTTCTTCATCTTCCCCTCTCTTGGGGAACAGTGCCATGGGTCCCTCTGCTAGCTGACTTCATCCTCTGCATGTAATAACCATTTCCCTTGTGCAACCTAGTATAGTTTTTTATTCTAAATGGTAAGCATTGGGAAATGTGCATACAGTGAACCCTCGTTTATCGCGGTAGATAGGTTCCAGACCCGACCGCGGTAGGTGAAAATCCGCGAAGTAGTGACACCATATTTACCTATTTATTTAACATGTATATTCAGACTTTTAAAACCTTCCCTTGTACGTAGTACTGTTAACAAACTACCCTTTAATGTACAGAACACTTAATGCATGTACTACAGTACCCTAAACTAAAACAGGCAAAAATATTAAAGGCGATTTTATATCATGCGTTTCCTAAACACGCCAAAAAGCACGATAAAAAATGGCAACCAATGTTTTGTTTACGTTTATCTCTGATCATAATGAAGAAACAAACGCATTTACACATCTGTGTATAGGTTAGTTTTTGCATTGATTATATTGATTATTCAGTACAGTATGTTGATTTTGTTATTACAGTACCAGTGTTTTACTTAATTTTTCTTAGGACTTCCAAATGAAATGTTTTTCTTTATGACGCCGCCTGAAACGACGGCGTCATAAAGTACGCTCAGTAAACAAACGAAGGCATTTAACGCGCATGATGAAAGTGATAAATAATGATATTACAGTACAGTAAAAGCTTTTATAAAATATGTTATTACAAATATTATTTACCGTATCTATATAAAATCATACATACGTAGCAAAGCAGGAAAACAATTTACGAGAGAGAGAGAGAGAGAGAGAGAGAGAGAGAGAGAGAGAGAGAGAGAGAGAGAGTTGTTTTACATACGTAAATGTAAATTTTAAACAAAAAAAATAGCCCCATTTCATATAAAATAGATTACAAATATTTTACTTTATCATATTACAGTATTCTGTATAATACTGTAAAGTTCAGTACAGTATGTTGTTGTTATAGTCGTGGCGATGAAATTCTCACGAAACAAAAACACGCCATTTGATTACAACAGCTGATTCATTCTCTCTCTCTCTCTCTCTCTCTCTCTCTCTCTCTCTCTCTCTCTCTCTCTCTCTCTCTCTCTCTCTCTCTCTCTCTCTCACAAATGATATCTTTGTTGCTCCTCAAAGTTTCATTTATATTGAAAATCAATCATGATTCAATTTTCCTTACTTTCTCCAATCTCGCACCATCGGTCCCATCGCGGTATTTCCGAAATTTCCGGAAAATCTGCGATATATGTTTACTGTATCCCTGGGTTATGAAAAAAATCCGCGAAGTGGTGAATCCGCGATGGTCGAACCGCGAAGTAGCGAGGGCTCACTGTGTATGTAATTAATATTCCTATTTTAAACTCGGAATATGCTTACCTATTGTCTATTTGTTTAGCGGTGCATATGTGCACCGACTCACAGGGGTGTCCTTTTAGCTCAGAAAGGTTCCTGATACCTGATGGGTCGGAAGTATTTTTGTCCGAACACCTTCATTGTTCTCAAATAATTACCAAGTAATGTGAATCAAAACTTATTTATTAACCTATATTTCTCCATCAGATATCTGTTTTGTCAATAAACAATGTGAAAGAATGAATATATTATAAAGTATCGTCATGGTAAGTCTAAATTTAATAACACAATTCGCCGAAGTAAATGACAGCAGCTTATTTTCGGATGCACGCTTTGTAATTTTTCACATATTTTAACACAAATTGGGATAAATTACACTCAGCATAAGTTAAATTAAGCAAGGATCTTTAACCCAAGACAGTGGAAGACCATGGTACCGAGGCTATGGCACTACCCAAGATTACAGAACAATGGTTTCATTTTGTAGTGTCCTCCTAGAAGAGCTGCTAGAGTCTCTTCTACCCTTACAAAGAGGAAAGTGGCCACTGAACATTTTAAATATTTAACTTAGCCGGTGAATATATAATAGCTGCAACTCTGCGGCTCGACAGAGACATACATAAAAAACTCGCGAGCGATCGCTATGCAGGTTGCGGGTGTGCCCACCAGCACCAACTGTCGGCCAGATACCACTCTCGGATGTAAACAAAACCTTCAAATTTCTTCTCTGTCGACGTGTCGACAAGACGTACTTTTACTCGCTGTAGAACCTGGAGTTTTTCCCATCATATTTGGTGAAGTACTTTAATTTGGTTTGAGCTTTCGCAGTACAGGTGTTTTTCTTCAAATAAATCCTTGAACTCTTTTTTGAATCGGATTACTGTAATTGTTGATGACTTAGATCGTTTTTTGGAATTTTCCCTTGACTAATTCAAAATGGCTGACCCTTCTCAAGTTCCCAAGTTTCGAAAGTGTAATGCTAGGGACTGTAATAGGCGTCTTCCAAAGGCTTCTCTCGACCCTCACACTGTTTGTTCCAATTGTCGGGGTCAACCTGTCAATTGGGAGATCGGTGTGAGGAATGCGTGGGCCTTTCGGAATTCGATTTTATCGAATTTGATAAATATACACGCAGACTAGAGAGAGATAGGGTAAGGAGAAGTTCTTCTAGGTCTGTAGATTTTTCCTCTCCACATGCCCCTGAACCTAATCCTTCCCCTGTAGTGGTTGTTCCTAACCCCCCTCCTAGCACTCAGGAACCGTCTATGCAAGACATGATGCGTGCTATTCATGCCTTGGGGGAGAGAGTTGAGGCTTTAGCAAGTGACCGGAATCAACTCATGGCGGACGTGAAGGAACTCAAGTGCCAAAGTGCCACGGCGGAAAGTGTCAAAGTGCCTAGTGTTACGCAAAGTGTTGTGAACAGTGTTGCGACCGAGGGTTCGTCTGTTCGTGCCTTTCGTCCACCTAGTCCGGGACCTCTTGCAAGCTCCCAAGCCCAGGGGAGAAGCAATGTCGTACGACTTATGGGTTCGAGAGGCCTTGATCAGCGAACAGACGTTCCCTCTTTGGTATCAGGCGTATCTCGTCAAGATCGCCCCTACCATAAGACGAGAGAGCCCATTTTTACCTCGTCGTCCGAAGGTGTTTCACGTAAGAAACCTTGGACCAAGGTCTCTAGACCTTTAAAACGTAAGTCGGTCCCTTCAGGACAAGTCCAACGTCCCGGATGTAGCCACTGGGACAGTTCGGACCCGTTGCCGTCATCTGATGACTGCTCGCCGCCTAAGAGAGGCAAAGTTGTGCCGTCTCATTCGCTAACCCCGTCTGTTACCGCACCTGCTTCCGTAGACCCTAAATGGGTGTTACTGCAAGACATGCAGTCTAAGCTTGCGTCCTTGATGGAGGACTACAACGCTGAGAAGGTTTCCGTTGAACCTACTGGCCATCAGCCATCCAAGCGTTCTGTTGTGCGTCCTGTTGACGTGGATGTAGCTTTCTCGCGTCAACCAGTTGGGGTGGTACCTCCACCGATGCGACCCAGTGTGGATTTCCAGCCGCACGTTGACGTTAGGCAACGCACTGATGCGATTGGTGACGTTCAGGACGTTCACCAACCATCAGAGTTGACTTGTTTTGACGCGGTGCGTCAACCTCCGCAACCCGGTATGGTGTTGACTGCACAACCCAGACGGTCTAAACAGTCTCGGGTGGACGCTGTGCGTCCTCGCGCACCTGTTGTTGTTGACAGTTCCCAGACTGTTCAGCAGTTCCAGGACGCTGCGTCCTGCTCCGTCACGTATGCACCAGTGCGACCGGACTCTGCGAGTCAAACGTTGCCTACACCTTTGCCGTTTTCTCATCAGTTATCGGATGAGGAACTGTCAGATGAGGACGTTGCTGAACCACAGCCTGAGGATCAGCCTTCAGAATTAGATGAGCCTAAAGCAGTTCAACCATCCTTGGACTTTAGAAAAGTCATGGTTGTTTTTAAAGAGTTGTTCCCTGATCACTTTATTTCTGTGGCTCCTCGTTCGCCGCCGTCCGAGTTTGTCTTAGGCGTTCCTGCTACCATGCCTGCCTTTACGAAACTCGTTCTCTCTCGCTCATCCAAGAGAGCTTTACGGCTGTTAGGCGATTGGTTAGAGACCAAGAGGAGTTTAGGGAAGACGGCTTTTGCCTTCCCCCCATCTAAACTCTCGTCTAGATCGAGCGTCTGGTATGCCACGGGAGAAGTTCTCGGCTTGGGAGTTCCTGCCTCTGCCCAGGGCGACTTCTCAAGTTTTGTAGACTCTCCCCGCCGCCTTGCCATGAGCCGCTCGAAGATTAGTTGGTCACCCTCGGACCTGGACCACCTTCTTAAAGGCATATTTAGGGTGTTTGAAGTCTTTAACTTCCTGGACTGGTGTTTGGGAGCCCTGAGTAGGAAAATCTCATCTGCCGATAGGGATGTTTCCTTACTCATTATGTCCTGCATGGACAAGGCCGTCCGCGATGGGTCCAACGAACTTGCCGCTTCATTCACGTCCGGAGTCCTTAAGAAACGAGAGTCTCTGTGCTCTTTTCTCTCAGCAGGAGTGACGCCATGCCAAAGATCTGAGCTACTCTTTGCGCCCTTGTCTAAGTGCTTGTTTCCTGAAGTCTTGGTTAAGGAAATTGCCTTGTCTTTAGTGCAGAAGGACACCCACGATTTAGTTGCGTCCTCGGCTCGCAAAGCTCCCCCTTTGCCTGCCTTGTCTGCTAGACCTAGGATAGACACTCCAGCGTCCAGGTTTATCCCGCCCTTTCGTGGCAGAGCCTCCAGCAGGGGAGGTGCTCTTGCCGAAGGGAAGAGAGGAAAGAGGAAAGGTTCCAAGTCCTCTAAGGGCAGAGTCTGACTGCCCGCAACTTCAGACAGCAGTAGGTGCCAGACTCAAGAACTTCTGGCAAGCCTGGGAGAAGAGAGGCGCAGATCAACAATCTGTGAGGTTGCTCAGAGAGGGGTACAAAATCCCTTTTGTACGCAGACCTCCTCTAGCGACGTCCCCCATCGATCTCTCTCCCAGGTACCGAGAGGAAGAAAAGAGACAAGCCCTGAAACTGGAAGTGTCTCTTTTGCTAGAGAAGGGAGCGGTGGTCAAAGTCTCGGACCTTCAATCACCGGGGTTTTACAACCGTCTCTTCCTAGTATCAAAGAAGACAGGAGGTTGGAGACCGGTGCTAGACGTCAGTGCTCTGAATGTCTTGTCACAAAGACGAAGTTTACCATGGAGACCACAAAGTCAGTCCTAGCAGCGGTCAGAAAGGGAGACTGGATGGTCTCTCTAGACCTAAGGGACGCTTACTTCCACATCCCCATTCACTCAGACTCCCAACCTTTTCTGAGATTCGTCTTCGACGATGTGGTGTACCAGTTTCGGGCCCTGTGCTTTGGCCTAAGCACAGCTCCTCTCGTGTTTACGAGGCTTATTAGGAATGTGGCAAAATTCCTCCATTTATCGGACATCCGAGCCTCCCTTTATTTGGACGACTGGCTTCTCAGAGCCTCTTCCAGTCATCGCTGTCTGAAGGATCTCAATTGGACTCTAGATCTGACCAAGGAATTGGGACTCCTAGTCAACTTGGAAAAGTCACAGCTGGTTCCATCCCAAACTATTCTGTATTTAGGGATGGAGATTCACAGTCAAGTTTTTTCGGGCTTTTCCGTCGGCCCCCAGAATAGATCAAGCCCTGCTCGTCATCCAGAAGATGTTGAAGAAAGAACGCTGCTCAGTCAGGCTTTGGATGAGTCTGGTAGGAACGCTGTCATCCCTGGAGCAATTTGTCTCGCTAGGAAGGCTACACCTCCGACCTCTACAATTCCATCTGGCTTTTCACTGGAAAAAGGACAAGACGCTAGAGGCGGTCTCGATCCCGATTTCCGAAAAGATAAAGACTTGTCTGACTTGGTGGAAAGACAATATCAGCCTACGAGAGGGTCTTCCCCTGGCAGTTCAGAAACCCAACCACGTTCTTTCTCGGACGCATCGGACTTGGGCTGGGGCGCGACGCTGAACGGTCGGGAATGCTCAGGTCTGTGGAACTCGAGTCAGAGGAGCATGCATATCAACAGCAAGGAGCTTTTGGCGGTTCATCTGGCCTTGATAAGCTTCGAGAATCTCCTTCGAGGCAAGGTTGTGGAGGTCAACTCGGACAACACCACGGCCTTGGCGTACATTTCCAAACAGGGAGGTACCCACTCATTGACTCTGTACGAGATCGCAAGGGACTTGCTCATATGGTCAAAAGATCGAGGCATCTCCCTAGTAACGAGGTTCATCCAAGGCGACTTGAACGTCCTAGCGGATTGTCTCAGTCGGAAAGGTCAAGTAATTCCAACCGAATGGACCCTCCACAAGGATGTGTGCAAGATACTTTGGGCGGCTTGGGGTCAACCCACCATAGATCTCTTTGCAACCTCGCTGACCAAGAGGCTTCCAATCTATTGCTCTCCAGTCCCAGACCCAGCAGCAATACATATAGATGCCTTCCTCCTAGATTGGTCACACCTAGATCTTTACGCATTCCCACCATTCAAGATTGTCAACAAGGTACTGCAGAAATTCGCCTCTCACGAAGGGACAAGGTTGACGTTAGTTGCTTCCCTCTGGCCCGCGAGAGAATGGTTCACCGAGGTACTTCGATGGCTGGTAGACGTTCCCAGAAGTCTTCCTCTAAGAGTAGACCTTTTACGTCAGCCACACGTAAAGAAGGTACACCAAAGCCTCCACGCTCTTCGTCTGACTGCCTTCAGACTATCGAAAGACTCTCGAGAGCTAGAGGCTTTTCGAAGGAGGCAGCCAGTGCGATTGCTAGAGCGAGGAGAGCGTCTACCATTAGAGTTTACCAATCGAAGTGGGAAGTCTTCCGAGACTGGTGCAAGTCAGTTTCCGTATCCTCGTCCAGTACCTCTGTAGCCCAAATAGCTGATTTTCTCTTATACCTGAGAAAAGTTCGCTCCCTTTCAGCTCCTACGATCAAGGGCTACAGAAGCATGTTGGCCTCGGTCTTCCGGCATAGAGGCTTAGATCTTTCCAACAATAAAGATCTGCAAGACCTCCTTAAGTCTTTTGAGACCTCTAAGGAACGTCGTTTGGCTACACCTGGGTGGAATTTAGACGTGGTCCTAAGATTCCTCATGTCAGACAGGTTTGAGCCTTTACATTCAGCCTCCCTGAAAGATCTCACTCTTAAGACTCTTTTCCTGGTATGCTTGGCCTCGGCTAAAAGAGTCAGTGAGATTCATGCCTTCAGCAAGAACATCGGGTTTTCGTCAGAAAAAGCTACTTGTTCTCTGCAGCTTGGTTTCCTAGCCAAGAATGAGCTACCTTCTCTTCCTTGGCCTAAATCTTTCGATATTCCTAGCTTATCGGAGATCGTAGGCAATGAACTAGAAAGAGTATTATGCCCTGTTAGAGCTCTTAAGTTCTACTTCACTCGTACTAAACCTTTACGAGGCCAATCTGAAGCGTTATGGTGTTCGGTTAAGAAACCATCCTTGCCTATGTCAAAGAATGCTTTGTCATATTTTATCAGATTGTTAATACGAGAAGCTCATTCACACTTGAGTGAGGAAGACCGATCTTTGCTTAAGGTTAAGACGCACGAGGTTAGAGCTGTAGCAACTTCCGTGGCCTTTAAGCAAAATAGATCTCTGCAAAGTATCATGGACGCAACCTATTGGAGAAGCAAGTCAGTGTTCGCGTCATTTTACTTGAAAGATGTCCAGACTCTTTACGAGAACTGCTACACACTGGGACCATTCGTAGCAGCGAGTGCAGTAGTGGGTGAGGGCTCAACCACTACAATTCCCTAATTCCATATCCTTTTAATCTGTCTCTTGAAATGTTTTTAATGTTGTTTTTATGGGTTGTTCGGAAGGCTTAGAAGCCTTTCGCATCCTGGTTGATTTGGCGGGTGGTCAAAGTCATTTCTTGAGAGCGCCCAGATTAGGGGTTTGATGAGGTCCTGTTGTATGGGTTGCAGCCCTTGATACTTCAGCTCCTGGGAGTCTGTCAGCATCCTAAGAGGATCGCTGGGCTCCGTAAGGAAGACAGACTTACAAGGCAGAGTAATCGTCTAAGTCGACTTCCTTACCAGGTACCTATTTATTTTGGTTTTGTTATATTGATAACTGTCAAAATGAAAAAACTCTTAGCTTATACGATGTAAACATATTTAACTCTGGTCTCTACCCACCTCCTTGGGTGTGAATCAGCTATTATATATTCACCGGCTAAGTTAAATATTTAAAAATGATATTTTAATTATAAAATAAATTTTTGAATATACTTACCCGGTGAATATATAAATTAAACGACCCTCCCTTCCTCCCCAATAGAGACGCAGTGGGATGAGAAGAAATTGAAGGTTTTGTTTACATCCGAGAGTGGTATCTGGCCGACAGTTGGCGCTGGTGGGCACACCCGCAACCTGCATAGCGTTCGCTCGCGAGTTTTTTATGTGTGTCTGTCGAGCCGCAGAGTTGCAGCTATTATATATTCACCGGGTAAGTATATTCAAAAATTTATTTTATAATTAAAATATCATATTACAGTGCAGTAAGAAGAATTGTTTGGAATATCAGTGTTGTCAGGTATATTAGGCAGAGGAGAATATGTAAATAATAGGCCAGACTATTCGGTGTGTGTGTGTGAAGGCAAAAGGAAAATAAACAGTAACCAGAGTGAAGGATCCAGTGTACTACTGTCTGGCCAGTCAAAACATCCCATAACTCTATAGCGGTAGTATCTTAACGGGTGGCTGGTGCCCAGGCCAACCTACTACTTTACCCAGCCATAGCTTTTATGAATCTTGTTGGTAGAGTCCTAGTTGCCTCCCATTTCAGAGGTACCCATGTTTGATTATGCTTTGAGACAAGGTAGCGTCCACTCCCACTCACAACACGAATTTGGATGTTGTAGGGCAGAGGATGGCACCTGAACTTCATAAAACTAAAGTCCTTCTTAGGCCTAA
Organism: Palaemon carinicauda; assembly: GCF_036898095.1. NCBI lineage: Eukaryota > Metazoa > Arthropoda > Malacostraca > Decapoda > Palaemonidae > Palaemon > Palaemon carinicauda. Next base: position 22,747,220 of record NC_090762.1, read on the forward strand.
ATACTATCTAAAATTGAAGCAAAAAGTAGACTTACTTAGCTGGTTATCTAAAATTTTACCTTGACTTTATCAGAATATTAAAAATCGATATATGTTTATGTAAGTGATTGAGTAAATAGTGAAGGGGAAATTAATTTTGGTGACACAATGAGCCATACATATTTGAAAATTAGAAACCTTGTTCCCATATTTAGAAGTTCAGAAAGGGAGGCATTTATGTACCGTGAATCTGAGAATCCATTCAATATACAGTATGTGCAGTGCTGATTACCTAGAGGTAGTTTTCAATATTAATCTTACCCGATGATCATGTAGCTGTCAACTCTGTTGCCCGACAGAAATCTACGGTCGGGATACGCCAGCGATCGCTATACAGGTGGGGGTGTACACAACAGCGCCATCTGTGAGTAGGTACTCAAGTACTTCTTGTCAACAAGAACTCAATTTTTCCTCTGTCGTGCCTCCGGCAAGACCTACTAATACGCCGTCCCTAACTGGATTTGTTTTCACAACTTTTTGGTGAAGTACACTATTCCAGTTTTGAGCTTTCGCTATCCAGGGGTTTTATCTTCATTTCAAAACTTGAACTCGTTTTGGATAGATTTTATTTTGGTGACGAAGAGAGTATGGACTCTCTTTCACTTTTAAATGGCCGACCCTTCCCTTAGACGGAAGTGTTGGTGTCGAAGAGAGTATAGACTCTCTTTCACTTTTTATGACCCACCCTTCCCTTAGACGGAAGTGTGTTTAGGTTTTTGGTAATTTTGCTTAACAAAGTTATAGATTTATTTTATATCTCTCCGCCATTTATAGGCCTCTTCGATTAACTTTCCATTTATTATAAACTTATAAAAATTAATTTTTATGTTTGTTTATATGCGACCTTTCCTAATAGTAGGCGGTCCTTACTTGGAACCGAAGTTAATTAACATTGAGCCCGTCATATCGTTTTTCCTGTTAAGAATTTATGCTACAGTATTTTAATTTTAATGTTTTTGAAAGAATTTCTTTGATAGTCTCGTACTGTTTTCAAAGTTGAACTAACGTTTTGTTTAGTCTCCGCAGTTGTTGACGTTCAGAACGTTCAACTTGCGCTCTATCGTTACGATAGAGAGAGAGTATTTCACGGTTTCACGTTGCAGTAAGAGTAAACCGATTCTAGCGTTTCGTTCATTCTTTCTTAGCTTAAATGGTTTTAATTCTAATAAAGGAACTTTTTATTTGGGAAACCTTTCAGTTTTTTTCCTTTAACAAATAATATGTTTTAACGATATATATAATTGGGCTCTTCTCTCAGGTTCTAAGTCAAGAGAGAGAGAGAGAGAGATAGAGACGGAGGGAGAGAGAGGAGGATAAACGTTTCGTTCAAGCGGGTAACGTTGTTCTCGTTTTTTACTCTTCTCCCTAGTCGCTATAGGGGAAGAAGGTAAAACGTTTCTAGAGTTTTATTCTTGTTCCCAGGCTTTATGCGGTGAGAGATTTTAAACGTAGTTTATTTGATCTAGTGTTTAGTCTCTTTTCCAGCCACTGAATTCTTTATCTTTCATTATGTTTTTCTGTTACATTGTAATACTGTTTTCGCAATTACTACCTTTTAATGAAGGATAGGATTGCGTGTTTCAGGTACAAACCACTTAAAGTTTCGAGTTCAGTGAAATAAGTGCAAACAGAAAATCAAAAGTGATAAAGTGATATGCGCAAAGTGTTACAGTGTTGCGTTCGAGGGTTCGTCTGTTCGTGCCAGTTGTTCACCTAGTCCGATACCTCTTACAAGCTCCCAAGCCCAGGGGAGAAGTAATGTCGAAGGACTTATGGGTTCCACAGGCCTTGATCGACGAACAGACGTTTCCCTCCTTGGTTTCGGGTGTATCTACACACGTTGCCGACGTGATCACCCCACCCACACAAAGACGAGAGAGCCCATTTATTCCTCGTCTGCGGAAGAGGTTTCTCGCAGAAACCATGGACCAAATCTTGCAGCTTTTAAGTGCAAGTCGGTCCCTTCCGCGCAAGTCCAACGGCCTAGGTGTAGCCACTGGGTCAGTTCGGACTCGCTGCAGTACGACAACTGCACACCTCCCAAGAGAGGCAAGGTGGTACCGCAACAGGCAGTAACTCCGTCTGTTGCCGCACCAGCTGTTTTAGACCCTCAGTCACAACGGACAGTAGCTCCGTTTGTTGTTGTCTTTCATAGACCCTAGTGGTCCATGCTCCAGACTATACAGTCTCAGCTTGCTCCTTCATGCAGGAGTATCGTGCTGGAAGGTTGACAATGCGCCTGTTAACCTACAACCCGCCGAGGTTGTGCGCTCAGCAGATACTGCGGCTGCCTGCTCCCACCCTCCACCTGTGAGAGCTCCACCACCGATGCGCAGTCCGCCCTGCCAGACGCATGTTCTTGCTGCACCATCTGCTAACATGCGTGAGCTACCGCATCAGCAGTGGGAAGGTTCTGTAGAGCTGCCGGGTTCCAGCACTATGCGGCATTCTCCGCAGCCCATGCAGCATGCTCTGCATACCTTACAGCATGCTCCGCATACCATGCAGCATGAGCCGCATACCTTACAGCATGCTCCGCATACCATACCGCATGCTCCTCAACCCACCGCAGCCCCTCCCACGCACCAGCACTCTGCTTTTGTTGTTGCCAGCTCCCACACTCCGACTGCGGAGAAGGTTGACGATGCACCCGTGGGCCTACACCTCCCACGGTTGTGCGCCCGGCATGGCTTCCTGCTCTCACACTCTTGTTGTGAGAGCTCCTCCACCCATGCACAGTCAACCCTGCCAGATGTATGATGACTCCCACACACAGAACACTCCGTTGCCGTGCGTGAGCTACCACAAGCTGCCGTGTTTTGACACGGTGTGTCAGCCTCCGCAACACACTGTGGTTACCGCCACTCGCCAGCAGCAAACTAGTCAGTCAGGAGTTGAGGCTTCCCCACACAACTTTGGTTGTTGCCAACTCACAGACTGTCATACAGTTACATGACGTTGCCTTCTGGTCTGCTACTTATACACCAGTGCTGTATGTCCTCACGCTCCTGTTGTGGTTGACAGTTCAGTTTTTGACAGTTCACAGACTGTCAAGCAGTTTCATAACATTGCCTTCTGGTCTGCTGCTTTTGCACCAGTGAAACCCTCACTGAGAGAACCTAGCTTTTCTCGGATATGGTTCCTGTAGATGAGAAAGTGCTGTTCTCCCTCCTTCTGATATTCCCTTGAGGACTCTGTCATTTGGAGAGGAGCCTTAAGCTGCTTAGCCTCCTATGGACCTTTATTTAAGCATAACATGCTTCCAGGGAGGGTAAATGGTTCCGCTTCAGTCGCTAACCCCGTCTGTTGCCACACCTGCTCCCATAGACCTTGGGCTTTGTTGCAAGACATGCAGTCCAAGCTTAGTCCTTGATAGAGGATTTTTTACGGAGAAGACCCTTCTTGCCAACGACCTTCCTACCGGTTGGTTGTACGCCCTGTTGACGCTGAGGTATCCTACTCACGTCCGCCAGTTGAGATGGTTCCTCCACCGGTGCGACCCAGTGTGGGTTGCCAGTCGCACGTTGATGTTATGCTACTCTCGGAGGTGGTTGTGGACGTTCAGTGTGTCACTGGGAAGACGTTCAACAACCAGCAGAGGTGACTTGTTGTGACGCAGTGCGGCAACCTCAGCAACCCGATAAGGGGTTGTCTGTACTACCCAGACAGTCTAAACAGTTTCGGGTTGTCGCTGTACTTCCTCGCTTCCCCATGGTTGACAGTTCACAGACTGTGCAGCAGTACCATGATCTTGTGTCCGGCTCCGTCACGCATCCACCAGTGCGACCGGATTCAGCGAGTCAGACGTTGCCCACTCCGTTGCCGTTTCCTCATCAGTTTCGGATGAGGAACCCTCTGATGAGGACATGGCTGAACAAGAAGATCAATCCCCAGCCCTGCTATCCATCCAGAAGATGCTGAAGAAGGAATACGGCCCTGTCAGGCTGTGGATGAGTCTGGTTAGGACACTGTCATCCGTGGTGCATTTGGTGTCACTTGGAAGACTACACCTCCGTCCTCTTCGGTTTCATCTAGCTCTTCACTGGAAAAGGACAAGACGCTAGAAGCGGTCTCGATCCCGGTTTCCGGAAGATAAGTCTGGTCTAACCTGAGGAAAGGACTTTATCAACCTTTTATAGGGTCTTCCCCTGACTGTTCAGACTCCCAACCACGTTCTCTTCTCAGACGCATCGGACGTAGGCTGGGGTGCGACCTTAGGCGGTAGGGAATGCTCGGGATTATGGAACTCGCGTCAAAGGACAATGCATTTTAACTGCAAGAAGCTTCTGGCAGTAAGTCTGACCTGGAAAAGCTTCAGGTCTCTCCTTCAAGACAAAGTAATGGAGGTCAACACGGACAACTCCCTGCTTTGATGTTCATCTCCAAGCAAGGAGGGACCTACTCTCTGACATGGTGCGAGTTCGCTAGTGTCCTCCTCCTGTTCAACAGGTCTAGACTTTTCACTAGTAACAAATTTCTTCCAAGGCAACTTGAATGTCTTAGCAGTTTGTCTCAGTAGGAAGGGACAATAATTCCAACATATTGGACCCTCCACAGAGATGTATGCAAGAGACTTTGGGTCACCTGGGGCCATCCAACCATAGATCTCTTCGCAACCTCGATGTCCAAGAGGCTCTCAACAGACCCAGCAGTGGTTCTTTTAGATGCCTTTCTACTAGATTAGTCTCATCTAGATCTATATGCATTCCCTCCATTCTAGTTTGTCAACAAGGTACTGCAGAAGTTCGCCTCTCACGTTGGGACAAAGTTGACACTAGTTGCTTCCCTCTGGCCTGCGGGAGAATAACTTACCGAGGTACTTCGATGGCTAGTAGACGTTCCCAGAACTCTTCCCCTAAGGGTGGACCTGCTACGTCTGCCACGCGTAAGAAGGTACTCCAAGGCCTCCACGCTCTTCGTCTCACTGCCTTCAGAGTATCGAAAGACTCTCGAGAACTAGAGGTTTTTCGAAAGAGGCAACCAGAGCGATTGTTAGAGCAAGGAGAACATCCACCCTTAGAGTCTACCAATCGAAGTGGGGAATCTTCCTAAACTGGTGCAAGTCAGTATCCGTATCCTCGACCAGTACCTCTGTAACTCAAATAGCTGACTTCCTCTTATATCTGAGAAAAGAGCGATCTCTTTCAGCTCCCACTTTCAAGGGTTACAGAAGCATGTTGGCATCAGTCTTCCGTCACAGAGGCTTAGATCTTTTTAACAATAAAGATCTACAGGACCTCCTTAAGTCTTTTGAGACCACGAAGGAGCGTCGTTTGGTTACACCTGGTTGGAATTTAGACGTGGTTCTAAGATTCCTTATGTTAGACAGGTTCGAACCACTTCAGTCAGCCTCCCTGAAAGATCTCACCTTTAAGACTCTTTTCCTGATATGCTTTACCAGCTAAAAGAGTCAGTGAGATTCATGCCTTCAGCAAGAACATCGGATTTTCATCCGAAACGGCTACATGTTCTACATCTTGGTTTTCTAGCCAAACACGAGCTGCCTTCTCGGCCTTGACCAATATCGTTCGTTATTCCAAACTTATCGATATGGTTGGAAATGAACTAGAAAGAGTATTATGTCCTGTAGAGCTCTTAAGTTCTATTTTAAAAACCTTTATGAGTCCCGTCTGAAGCTTTATGGTGTTCAGTTAAGAATTCATCTTTGCCTATGTCAGAGAATTCTTTATCCTATTATTTTCAGACTGTTAATACGAGAAGCTCATTCCCTTCTTAATGAGGAAGATCAAGCTTGGCTGAAGGTAAGGACACACGAAGTTAGAGCTATCACAACTTCCGTGACCTTTTAATAAAATAGATCTCTGCAAAATATTTTCGACGCAACCTTTTGGAAAAGCTAATCAGTGTTCGCGTCTTTTATCTTAAGAATGTCCAGTCTCTTTACGAGAACTGCTACACTCTGGGACCATTCGTAGCAACGAGTGCAGTAGTGGTGGGGGCTCCACCACTACAATTCCCTAATTCCAGAACCTTTTTAATCTTTCTCTTGAAATATTTCTGGGTTGTCCGGAAGGCTAAGAAGCCTTCCGCATCCTGGTTGATTTGGCGGGTGGTCAAATTCTTTCTTGAGAAGCGCCTAGATTAGAGGTTGTGATGAGGTCCTTTAGTATGGGTTGCAGCCCTTAATACTTCAGCACCTAGGAGTCGCTCAGCATCCTAAGAGGATCGCTAGGCTCAGTAAGGAAGACGTACTTAAAAAGGCAGAGTAATGGTTCAAGTCGACTTCCTTACCAGGTACTTATTTATTTTATGTTTGTTATTTTGAATAACGGCTAAAATAAGATACGGGATACTTAGCTTCTTTGTTAACATGTATGCTGGTCTCCACCCACCACCCTGGGTGTGAATCAGCTACATGATCATCGGGTAAGATTAATATTGAAAAATGTTATTTTCATTAGTAAAATAAATTTTTGAATATACTTACCCGATGATCATGAATTTAAGGACCCGCCCTTCCTCCCCATAGAGAACCAGTGGACCGAGGAGAAAATTGAGTTCTTGTTGACAAGAAGTACTTGAGTACCTACTCACAGATGGCGCTGTTGTGTACACCCCCACCTGTATAGCGATCGCTGGCGTATCCCGACCGTAGATTTCTGTCGGGCAACAGAGTTGACAGCTACATGATCATCGGGTAAGTATATTCAAAAATTTATTTTACTAATGAAAATAACATTTTTCTTGAAATTAGTAATGTGGGCAAATTTTAATTACAAGGTAGTGGAATTGTTTTAAAACCAATGTTCATACAGAAATATGGAGGCAAATTAGGAAACCGGGCTGCTTTCCCTGTTGTCGCCGTAAGCTTGTACAGTAGCATCATACTTTTCCAACTAGTGTTGTAGCTTGGTCAGTAATGATAATAATGATGATAATAATGCAATGTGTTTTCTGAACCTCAGTGTAACCGCTTCTCTTAAACTTGAGAATACAGGATTATCATTAATATTGTTCAGAAAATTATTTTAAGCATTTTACTGTAAAGAAATGGAAAGACCTCTGGACTGACGTTCACCGAGTAGTATGCTTAGCTTCTTTGTGGATAGGCATTAATGCCTCAGTTTAAGTTGTATGTTGAAATGGAGCTTTTAATTTTGTGTCAGGCCCATTTGTTATGTAAGTTTTATAACTGTTTTCTTGATTTCAGGGGATCAGTATGCCCGAGATGAATTCAAAAGGCACAAGGATGCAAATGCGGAACATACTAAGACCTTCATGATGGAATGGACTAACTATGCTATCACGCTAGCCAAACAGCTCGGTTTACGTGGTGCGCACACTGCTCGTTCTCTGGGTAAACCAATAGAAGAGCCAGATTTAGATAAGTTTAATGATGAGCAGATATATCAGTTGTATGAGTTACATGAAGCTGCAAAAGTGAAGAAAGCAGAAGATAGTGAAGAAAAAGCAGAAAAATGAATTGCTAGTAAGATTTCTTGTTGAGATTTTATTTCATACTGTAATACTGTAACTATTCATTTTTTATTTTTAGAACTGCATTGTTTTTTATTCGGTGTAAAATTGAATATTTACACTAGTGGAATGTTGAAACATGATGAAATACGGATTCTGCATTACAGCTGGTCCTTGACTTACATGGGATTTAATTACACAGATATGAAAATTATGTCAAGAATTTTTTCATATTGTATTTACGAAAGGAATCCTTAAACCAGTACAGTACAACACTGGTTTGTTTAGTATTTGCATTGTTTTAGATAATGATGTATAGATGATTTATTAAATACAGGAGGATTTGGATATGTATGCAGATATACTTTATTATATTTTGTTTATAGAATTTGAAATTACAGGAATACTGTACAAGGGACCTTTTGGAACAAATCCTACGGGCAAGTTGAGGGTCAACTGTATAATAGTTGAAAGATTAAATGTTCATAGTAAAGTACATAATTAGTACATTCAATTACCGGTAACTAAAATAAGGTGCAATAGTGTGTAGAATTAGCAGCTTTTGGTCAAAATTGGAGAAACATTCAGTTTTAAAATGTGTAACAGAAGAGATGCCTATGAAATATTCAATAACTTATTTTTTTTATTTGATTTTTTTTATTTGAGAATATATTCGAGGTGTATATTTTGAGAGATACTTCAATCATCTCATCCATCAATATGTAAGCTAATGGTGGTATATTGCTGCAAGTTGGTTAGAAAGAAAATATAGATGATGGCGAAGTAAAACAGCTAGAAGTTTGGCTGCAGTACTCTGTATTAACTGTAATTTGATATTGCCCACAGTGCTTAGTATGTATGCAGGTATCCCAGTCAGGATGGTATGAAATATTTTGTTAAGATATTGGCCTAGAACCTTTGGTGACAATTTACAGCAGGAGAGAAAGGAGATGCAGACACATACTTCCTTGTCAAGAAATAACACTCGCACTTAGGCTTACTTCAGCTAGAGTTTAAGATTGTTATGAGCTAAATGGCATTGGACTAGGGTAAGTTTTATTAAAAACTACTATTTATTTTCACCTTGAGATTATTTTAAATTAGTCATATCAAACTGTGTTTTATTCCTCTTTTATGTTGCCAACTAACTTCTTTTGAATGGGATTTGTGGTAGAGTAGTCATTCACTCTTTTTTTCATCTTAAGTAGTTAGTCTCTACTGTAAAATGATTCCTTACACATCTATACTTTTCTGTAATTTGGCCATGTTATGCAAGAATTTATAAGATGAGCGTCTTCAATACTCTATATTTTAGACAGTTAAAACACTGATAGGCCACAGGAAGAATGAAGTTATACCTCAAAAACTTGAAGTAGTACTCAGAAAATTGATAAACATAGCACCATTAGTAAAAAAGCTTCCCTATCTCAGGATAGATTTGGAACTATTCCATTTTTACTCTTTGCATTTAAGCTTATACAATATAACATTCTATTGCTCTATAACTGGAATACAAACCATCATTATCTATAGGGGTATTACTTTCGGCGAAGCTGAAAGGACGAGCCATTAGAATTTTAGCGAGGGTAAACTACCCATCCCGCTAGTTAAAGGGAGGTTAGCTATCGACACCCCTTGCTCACACACCTGGGATTGAGTTTCACTTTGCTTTTGGCTCGGATGGAGAACGGTTGTTACTGCTCTTCCTCCTCTCCATTTTGGACGGCCATTAATCTGGTTTTGCCTTTTCTTTTTTAGTGTGTGTGTGCGTGTGCTGAGTTTCTTCCACAGCCATACGTACTTGCACTGGGTCGGAGAGCCTCATCTGTGGCAAGTCATGTCCACTATGGAAACAGATCTCCACAGCCTTTGCACCGTCTGCAGAGGACAACGCTGTGACGAAAACAACAAGTGTGATGAGTGCCAGAAGTGGTCTGCCTTCCTGTGGGAAAAGTTTGGGTGCAGGCAGAAAAAGAAATTTAAGCAGGACTCTTCTCCTTTGAAGGCTGCTTCCAAGGAGAAGAAACCCAAGGCTTCTTCCTCTACCTCCCGACCTTCCTCCTAAGCTCCTACTTGGATGGCTTCCTCCAGAGGCGCGACGAGTAGTAGTGTGGGCCATTTAACACCTGGTCAACCTCGGTCTTTGAGAGACGGTGCTGCCTCCCCTAGTGAGGCGGCCCTGGCTCTCCCCCTGAGCGAGGCCTCATCTCATTCTCCTTTATTGCAAATTTAACCTTCGTTGGGTTTACCCGGTTCTCCTTCCAAGGAGGCATTGCTTAGGTTCCTGCAGCCCAGGTGTGTCAGCGTCAGACCTCGACCCTTTGACCTTAATCAACGTGGTAGTGTTGGAGGACTCTTCTGCTGCCCCGCCAGCGGTTCCTGTGGCTGTGTCTTTTGCATCATCATCTGCCGCCGCCGAGGTCTGCACTCCTTCCTTTGATGAACATCCTTCGGGGGAGGAGCACAGTCCGAGGCACATCTCTCCTGCGAGTGTTCCCCTTTCCAGTGAAGGGCCACTCATAGAGACTCCTCTTCGGAAGACTGCTGACGGTCAGCTTGCTGATCCTACATTCGTCGTTCAATGTTGTGTTGGTGGCAGAAGACCTCGCCGTGTCCGTCCTCCCTCCGCATTCTGGGTGCTTCTGGTTCCTTGGCAAAGAGATGCCTCTTCACTTCATCACCTCCAAAGTATTCCTCTTCAGAGGAACCTGCCCAGCCTGACACTTTTGGTTCTCAACCTTCGCCTTTATCACTGGCCTCTCCTCAACGAACTTCGGTTCGTTCGACGCCTGCAAGGGATCGTTCACGATCTCTTCCTGAGGATGTGTCTTCTCATGAGGGTCACATTTCTCCACTGGAGTGCCCAGCAGCAGTTTATCGGCAGCGTTCTCCATCTCGTCAGGTATCTGCTCGACGTTCACCTGCTCACCAGGTTCACTATCTATCTACAACACGAGAATCGCCCACTGTTCCGTCAGCTAGTAAATCGCCTGCACGTTCAACCTCTCGTAAATTGCCTGCTATGTGTGAACCGCTTGCAGCTTGACAACCACCTGCTCTTCCATGTTCTCCAAAATCACTTGCTACGTATGAACCGCTTGCAGCTCTACATTTCCTGCTGTTCCAGGTGTTCGGAAATCGCCTGATCATCAGCACCGAGAACAATGATCTACCCGACAGCATTCTCCACAGCGTTCACAGACGTCGAGTAAGGCTTTACCCTCTCGTGAATCGCACACTCACCACTCAACAAGCCGGAATGTTTCCGGACCATCCAAAGGCAAACGCCCATCGGTGAGTGAATCACCTCAACGCGAGTCATCGTCCCACTGTCATCCTTCCCGTCCAGCGTTGCGTAATTGCCTCTTCGTGAGTCGTCAACCCACTGCCCATCCTCTCATCCATTAATAGCGATTGACCCCGCGATTTTGTGGCATTGCTTGTCAACGCTTGGACAACTTCCTACTTGACAGCCATCGCTTTATCACCAGGCTTCACATCAGCGATCGGAGATTCCTCTGCGTTCCCCAATGTATCAACAGCCGTTACTTATCCAACATACGATTGCGAAGGTGAGTGTTCATCCTTATCCAAGCGAGGATTGCCAGCTACAGCCACCGAAAGCAGTGGTTGTAGCTACAAAGAAAGGCGATATTGTTACAGACCATTCACCGTCGCCCCATTCCCCTCTTTTCAGATGCATCACTGCGGAAAGAGGAAGAAGGCAAATTTCAGGGGGTATAGAATCCCAAAACTTCTAGCACTTGGGCAGGAACCATCGTCATCGGTGCCGAAGACTTCGTCGTCAGGGATGAAGACTCGTAAGGACTCTTCGACCTCAATTCCTTCAAGGGAATTATCGGATAGTGCTTCTATGAGCAAGCAGCCAGGGTTCAGCGCCTTGGTTAGGGCTGTGACCCATGCCTTCGTCCCTTTGCTCCTTGCGCCACCTGCGTAATCTGGAATTTCTCTGGGACGTCCTCAGTTTCGACCGACCCAAGACGACAGACCACGACTGCTTCTCCCCCTGAAGTGGAAGAGAGGAACTCCTGACGAACATCCATCATCGAGAGTTAAGCTGAGTCCGGTCAGGGCTCCACAATCAGAGGTTTCTCCGGTAAACCCAGCATCCCCTCTACCTACCAATGTTTCAGCCACTGAACCGAGAGGCTCTCAGAGGAAAGAGTCAGTTTCGGACTCTCCCCTTCCGTCACCGGGCGGAAAAACTCCACAAAGAGAACTCCATGTCTCCCGTAGATCCTCTAGAGGGTCTCGGTTCTCTTCCGGCTAAGAAGGTCGTTACATCGAGACCTTCGGTCTTGGAAACCCTGTTTCCCCCGAAATTGGAATTGTAGGATTCCAAGACAGCGCCAAAGTCCTCTTCAAGGACTCAGAGACCCACATAGGGGGTTCAGGAGCTGAGTCAGCCTGCCTGTAGATGACTGCGACCCACCCCTTGGTGAGACCTGGGAGGTGGATGATGATCTTGCTGCCAGCCTAGCTTCAGACGAAGACCAGAGGGAGTTAGATCATGCCTTTTGGCAGGTTCTGACCATTATGAGGGTCCTTGACAGGTTACCAGTCCCAGAGACAGCTCCTCAAGAAGACAAAGAGACAGTCCTAGACTGTGTGTTAGGCATCTAGAAGCCTCCAAATTCCAGTGCAGCCTTGCCCTTGTCACGGAGGTTGAAGGGTGCTGTACGTAAGATCACCTCACACTTTTTGATTACTCTGCATCTTACCGCTCAAATTCTTCCACCAAATTCCTCGCACCTTCGGGTGTCCACCAGAGGAGGTATTATGAGATTCTGGACGAACCTTGCTCGACTGTATCTCTCCATCACTCCCTTGAAGAACTGACCAAGGGAGTCTATAGAAAGGCTCTCTTCGCAACAGGTCACGTTCTTGGTATCGGAGGTCATGAACCAAGAGAATGTTGCGAAGTACGCCATGCAGGCGACTTCGTGGCTTCCTCTGGATGGGATCATTGGAAATCCTGGTACAGACCGAATATTTCTCTAAGGAAAATCCCAGGAAGGTTATGGAGACATTCCTTCTCTCCGGCACCCGCACCTTTGAGTTTCTGGCCCACCAGGTAGTAAACCTGTTGGGCAATACCATCTTGAAGCGAAGGGATGCGGTCCTTGACGGGTCCCCAGACTTCTTCAGTCGACTCTTTTCTTGTGAAAAAGGCATCTGGAGGCTGGAGACTAGTCATTGACCTCTCGGCGCTGAACAAGCTTGTTGAACAGACTTCGTTCAGCATGGAGACAGCAGACACGGTCAGCTAGCAATGAGGCCACAGGACTTCATGTGTGCACTGGATCTAAAGGAGGCATACTTCCAGATCCCAGTCCATCCGTCTTCAAGGAAGTATCTAAGATTCAACATTGACAACAAAATATACCAGGTCAAGGTGCTGTGCTTCAGCCTTTCCACAGCACCTTAGGTCTTCACTAGAGTGTTTGCCCTAGTCTCATCCTGGGCTCACAGGCTCGGCATCCATTTCCGTTGTTACCTGGACAACCAGCTGATCCTTGCAGACTTGGTTGCAACCCTTCTTCAGCACTAAGACAAACTTGAGTCTTTGCCAAGATCTGGGGATGCTTCCCACTGAAAGATTGGTATAACTGGGCATGATATTAGACACCATCTAATTCACAACAGCTGCCTCAGGATTCGATCTCTTCAGTGGTACCTGAAGTCCAGTTGGAATCAGGCCTTCGATTCCCTGGACACTGACCCCCATGAAACCAGAGGAAAGGACGGACCTCAGGGGGTGGCTGGCAGACAAGAATCTGCTGAAGGGAGTCTTATCTTCTCGTTCCTTCCTCCCGATTTGATGCTGTTTTCAGACACATCAAAAGAAGGGTGGTGGCCCACGTGCTGGGCCATATGACCTCAGACCTTTGGTTAGAGTCCGAAAGGTACCTTCACATAAATCTCCTAGAGATGAAGGCCATATATCTTGCCCTTCAAGAGTTCCACCAGTTCCTGGCAGGTCACTCTGTGGTGGTGATGAGCGACAACACCACGGTAGTAGCTTACATAAAAAAGTAAGGAGGTACTTTTTTGCAGCCTCTATCCCATCTAGCAGTAGAGATACCGAGATGGGCGGAAGTCCACTCGGTCTTACTATCAGCTCGCTTCATTCCCTGCACGAGGAATGTGTTTGCCGACAATCTGAGCAGAGCATTGCAGATAGTGGGTTCTAAAGGGTCTTTGGATCATTTAGTACCCAACAAAGTCCTGAATTTGTGGGGTTCTCCGGCTGTGGATGTGTTTGTAACAGCCCTGAACTTCAGGCGGCCGTTGTACTGCTCCCCAGTCCCAGGCCCCAAGGCTCTGTGGCAAGATGCATACCAACAACAGTGGGACAACAGCTGAGAAGAGTACTCAACAAGACCAGAACATCGGTCAATCTTTCGATGACCCTCATAGCTTCTTCACTCAACGGGTTAAATACTGCAATTGTTCAGTGGCTACTTTCCTCTTGGTAAGGGTAGAAGAGACTTTTTTGCTATGGTAAGCAGCTCTTCTAAGAGGGCACTCCAAAATCAAACTATTGTTCTCTGGTCTTGGATAGTGCCATAGCCTCTGTACCATGGTCTTTCACTGTCAGGGGGATAGAGTTCTTTTGCTTGAGGCTACACTCAGGCGCACTATTCTATCTTATTTCTCTTCCTCTTGCTTTTTAAAGTTTTTATAGTTAATATATGAACGATTTATTTTAAGAAAAGTAACAATATTAGAATATTGTTATTGCTCTTAAAATATTTTATTGTAGCTGTTAATTACTTCTCTTGTGGTTAAAATATTTCCTTTCCTCACTAGGCCATTTTCCTTGTTTTTAAACTGGTGGATGGATGGAAGGGAAACCCATCTATGAACATTTACCTTAAAGGTGGCACTTTCAAGACTCTGGACAACCTCTCGATAGTGTGACAGCACAATAAATAACCCAACTGTCAGCTCTCACAGAACACATGCCAGTTCTAGCCTCGGGCCTAATTATTCTCTACATTATTTATTAGGAGAAACTCTAAGGCAGATACTATAATGATCTTGATTGGACTTGAAGCCTGCTATGGGTTTTTCACCCTAATGCAAGCAAGTGTGGCTAATTTCTTTAGTATTTGATTATACAGTAGTATACTGAAAATGGCTTTTTGTTATGTAACACTTGATGTTTCATACCTCCTCACCCCTGGTGAAGATTCCCTTTTTAGATTTGAACAAGCAGCCTTGCCTCTTTATGAGCTGGCTACTCTGTTCTCTGGCATTTCTCTTTGATCTCTTACTATTACTTATAGTAATTGTATCAGAGAAGGGTATAACTCTCACTTCACAGAGACTTCACTCCTGACAAGAATCGGAAGTTTGGCCTTGCCTCTTTACGAGCCAGCTATACTGTTCTCTAACGATTTACGTTGATCTCTTGCTATTACTTGAAGTAATTAGATTTTCCAGAGGGGATGGGTATACCTCATAACTTCACGGAGACTTCCTCCCCCCTGAAGAAGACTCCCCATATAAATAAATGACTTAGAAGTTTGTATCTTCATAGAAATAAACAACAAGTTTAATATAATTTGAATTTTCTTAGCTCTACAAACCTGAGTCATTTACCAAAGGTCCCGCCTCAGAGGCCTCGCAAGTCTTTGACCAGGTAAGTTTTGAGTCAGTGTACGCTTGCTACTTAAACATGGGCTGTGTTTACCCTGCTAGGAGCATGATATAATCAACCAAATTTTTTATTGGCTGGTCATAGAAAACAGGGTTAGTAGTTACCCCATATAAATGACAAAGTTTGTTATCTAGGAAAAATACAAATTATATAGAATTTGTAGTATTTCTATACTCCTAGATATTCATGTAGATGCCCACCCTTTTTACCACTGACTTGTGGTATCAAGAGGATAGGGAATAGTCTCTACTTTGAGACAAAGAACAGAGTTTCTGGTACATCACAGCTTTGCTTCTTGCCAATAACTGGCAGAGTGATTTATATATACTAGGACCATGTATTTTGGAAGATGAAAAAAATTAAAAACTTTTAAATGTTATGCTTAGTGTTGATAAACTGAGCTTCCAGAGAAGCATTACAAACATCAGATGTATAAATAAATAAGTTTTATTAAAATTTGGTTATTTCCAAAAGCCTCTGAATGGTACATGCATCTTTAGGTTGTTTTTCAAAATTAAGGTCTTAAAACTAAAATTGGAAAGAAGTTTTACTTCTCATTAAAGGGTTTTATATTGGTTATTTATTTCCAAAGGTATTTCTTAAATTTGAAAAATGATTATCTTATAATTTGTTTCATTATATGTCAGTTAATGATAATTGCCCAAACTATGTTGTTGTATATCTACTGTATGTGGTTGTAACATTGTAAGCAGTGAAACAGATCAAAAGAATGTGTGTATTTTATTCACTTCAGTGGTCGTACTAGTACTGTACATTATAAAGAAAGTGATCAACATACTATAGTATAGTACTGGTGTTTGAAAATACAATTTTTAAATATTTAACTTAGCCGGTGAATATATATAGCTGCAACTCTGTTGCTCGACAGACAAAAAAAACAGTAAAAACTCGCCAGCGATCGCTATGCAGGTTGCGGGTGTGCCCACCAGCGCCAACTGTCGGCCAGATACCATACTCGATGTAAACAAAGACTCAATTTCTTCTCTGTCGACGTGTCGACAAGACGTACTTTACTCGCTGTTGAAACCTGGAGTTTTTCCCATCATATTTGGTGAAGTACTTTAATTTGGTTATGAGCTTTCGCAGTACAGGGTTTTTCTTCAAATAAATCCTTGAACTCTTTTTTGTATCGGATTCATTGTTGATGACTTAGATCGTTTTTTGGAATTTTCCCTTGACCAATTCAAAATGGCTGACCTTTCACAAGTTCCCAAGTTTAGAAAATGCAATGCTAGGGACTGTCATAGGCGTCTTCCAAAGGCTTCTCTCGACCCTCACACTGTTTGTTCCAATTGTCGGGGTAAAACCTGTCAATTGGAAGATCGGTGTGAGGAATGCGTGGGCCTTTCAGAATTCGATTTTATCGAATTTGAGAAGTATACACGCAGACTAGAGAGAGATAGGATAAGGAGAAGTTCTTCTAGGTCGGTAGATTTTTCCTCTCCTCATGCCCCTCAACCTAATCCTTCCCCTGTAGTGGTTGTTCCTAACCCCCCTCCTAGCACTCAGGAACCGTCTATGCAAGACATGATGCGTGCTATTCATGCCTTGGGGGAGAGAGTTGAGGCTTTAGCAAGTGACCGGAATCAACTCATGGCGGACGTGAAGGAACTCAAGTGCCAAAGTGCCACGGCGGAAAGTGTCAAAGTGCCTAGTGTTACGAAAAGTGTTGTGAACAGTGTTGCGACCGAGGGTTCGTCTGTTCGTGCCTGTCGTCTTCCTAGTCCGGGACCTCTTGCAAGCTCCCAAGCCCAGGGGAGAAGCAATGTCGTACGACTCATGGGTTCGAGAGGCCTTGATCAGCGAACAGACGTTCCCTCTATGGTATCAGGCGTATCTCCCCAAGATCGCCCCTACCAACGTAAGACGAGAGAGCCCGTTTTTACCTCGTCGTCCGAAGGTGTTTCTCGTAAGAAACTTTGGACCAAGGTCTCACGACCTTTGTAGCCACTGGGTCAGTTCGGACTCGTTGCCGTCATCTGATGACTGCTCGCCGCCTAAGAGAGGCAAAGTGGTACCGCCTCAGTCGCTCACCCCGTCTGTTGCCGCACCTGCTGCCGTAGACCCTAAATGGGTGTTACTGCAGGACATGCAGTCCAAGCTTGCGTCCTTGATGGAGGACTTCAATGCGGAGAAGGTTGCTGCTAAACCTTCTGGCCAACAACCATCCAAGCGGTCTGTTGTGCGTCCTGTTGACGCTGAGGTAACTTTCTCGCGTCTACCGGTTGAGGTTGTACCCCCACCGATGCGACCCAGTGTGGCTTGCCAGCCGCACGTTGACGTTAGGCGACGCACGGAGGTGGTTGTTGACGTTCAGGACGTTCAACAACCATCAGAGGTGACTTGTTTTGACGCGGTGCGTCAACCTCCGCAACCCGGTATGGTGTTGACTGCACAACCCAGACGGTCTAAACAGTCTCGGGTGGGCGCTGTGCGTCCTCGCGCACCAATGGTTGTTGACAGTTCACAGACTGTGCAGCAGTTCCATGACGTTGCGTCCGGATCCGTCACGCATGCACCAGTGCGACCGGACTCAGCGAGCCAAACGTTGCCCACTCCGTTGCCGTTTCCTCATCAGTTTTCGGATGAGGAACTATCAGATGAGGACTTTGCTGAACCACAAGAGGATCAACCTTCAGAACTTGACGAACCTAAGGCAACTCAACCATCATTGGACTTTAGAAAAGTCATGGCTGTATTTAAGGAGTTGTTCCCTGACCACTTTGTTTCTGTGGCTCCTCGTTCGCCGCCGTCAGAGTTTGTGTTAGGCGTGCCTGCTACCACACCTGCCTTTACTAGACTCGTTCTCTCTCGCTCATCCAAGAGAGCTTTGCGGCTGTTGGGAGATTGGTTAGAGACTAAGAAGAGTTTAGGAAAGACAGCATTTGCCTTTCCCCCATCTAAACTCTCGTCTAGATCGAGCGTCTGGTATGCCACGGGAGAAGTTCTCGGCTTGGGAGTTCCTGCCTCTGCCCAGGGCGACTTCTCAAGTCTTGTAGACTCTCCCCGCCGCCTTGCCATGAGACGCTCGAAGATTTGTTGGTCACCATCGAACCTGGACCACCTTCTTAAATGTATTTTTACGGCTTTCGAAGTCTTTAACTTCCTAGACTGGTGCCTAGGAGCCCTGAGCAGGAAAATCTCTTCTGCAGATAAGGATGTTTCCTTGCTCATTCTGTCCTGCATGGACAAGGCCGTCCGTGATGGGTCCAACGAGCTAGCCGCCTCATTCACGTCCGGAGTCCTGAAGAAGCGAGAGTCTCTATGTTCTTTCCTGTCTGCTGGAGTGACGCCATGCCAAAGATCCGAGCTACTCTTTGCTCCCCTTTCCAAGTGCCTGTTTCCTGAAGTCTTGGTAAAGGAAATTGCCTTATCTTTAGTTCAGAAGGACACCCACGATCTAGTTGCGTCCTCGGCTCGCAAAGCTCCCCCTTTGCCTACATTGTCTGCTAGACCGAGGTTAGACACTCCAGCGTCTCGCTTTA
The DNA here is from genome assembly GCF_036898095.1 of Palaemon carinicauda. Lineage (NCBI taxonomy): Eukaryota > Metazoa > Arthropoda > Malacostraca > Decapoda > Palaemonidae > Palaemon > Palaemon carinicauda. The sequence goes on from NC_090762.1 coordinate 22,765,889, forward strand.
TTCCGCCCTTTCGTGGCAGAGCCTCCAGCAGAGGAGGTGCTGGTGCCGAAGGGAAGCGAGGGAAGAGGAAAGGATCCAATTCCTCTAAGGGCAGAGTCTGACTGCCCGCAACTTCAGACAGCAGTAGGAGCCAGACTCAAGAACTTCTGGCAAGCCTGGGAGAAGAGAGGCGCAGATCAACAATCTGTGAAGTTACTCAGAGAGGGGTACAAGATCCCTTTTGTACGCAAACCCCCTCTAGCGACGTCCCCCATCGATCTCTCTCCCAGGTACAGAGAGGTAGAAAAGAGACAAGCCCTGAAACTGGAAGTATCTCTTTTGCTAGAGAAGGGAGCGGTGGTCAAAGTCTCGGACCTTCAATCACCGGGGTTTTACAACCGTCTCTTCCTAGTATCAAAGAAGACAGGAGGGTGGAGACCGGTGCTAGACGTCAGTGCTCTGAATGTCTTGTCACAAAGACGAAGTTTTCCATGGAGACCACAAAGTCAGTCTTAGCAGCGGTCAGAAAGGAAGACTGGATGGTCTCGCTAGACCTAAGGGACGCCTACTTCCACATCCCCATTCACTCAGACTCCCAACCTTTTCTGAGATTCGTCTTCGAAGATGTGGTTTACCAGTTTCGGGCCCTGTGCTTTGGCCGAAGCACAGCTCCTCTCGTATTTACGAGGCTGATGAGGAATGTGGCCAAATTCCTCCACTTATCGGACATCCGAGCCTCCCTTTATTTGGACGACTGGCTTCTCAGAGCCTCTTCCAGTCGTCGCTGTCTGAAGGATCTCAAGTGGACTCTAGATCTGACCAAGGAATTGGGACTCCTAGTCAATTTGGAAAAGTCGCAGCTGGTCCCATCCCAAACTATTCTGTATTTAGGGATGGAGATTCACAGTCAAGCTTTTCGGGCTTTTCCGTCGGCCCCCAGAATAGATCAAGCTCTGTTTTCCATCCAGAAGATGCTGAAGAAAGAACGCTGCTCAGTCAGGCTGTGGATGAGTCTGGTAGGGACGCTGTCATCCCTGGAGCAATTTGTATCACTAGGAAGACTACACCTCCGTCCTCTTCAATTCCATCTGGCTTTCCACTGGAAAAAGGACAAGACGCTAGAGGCGGTCTCGATCCCGATTTCCGGAAAGATAAAGTCTTGTCTGACTTGGTGGAAGGACAATATCAACCTAAGAGAGGGTCTTCCCCTGGCTGTTTAGATACCCAACCACGTTCTCTTCTCGGACGCATCGGACTTGGGCTGGGGCGCGACGCTGGACGGTCGGGAATGCTCAGGTCTGTGGAACTCGAGTCAGAGGAGCATGCATATCAACAGCAAGGAGCTGTTGGCAGTTCATCTGGCCTTGAAAAGCTTCGAGTATCTCCTTCGAGGCAAAGTGGTGGAAGTAAACTCGGACAACACCACGGCCTTGGCGTACATCTCCAAACAAGGAGGTACCCACTCACTGACGTTGTACGAGATCGCAAGGGACCTGCTCATCTGGTCAAAAGGTCGAGACATCTCCCTAGTAACGAGGTTCATCCAGGGCGACTTGAACGTCATAGCAGATTGTCTCAGTCGGAAAGGGCAAGTAATTCCAACCGAATGGACCCTCCACAAGGATGTGTGCAAGAGACTTTGGGCCACTTGGGGTCAACCAACCATAGATCTCTTTGCAACCTCGCTGACCAAGAGGCTTCCAATCTATTGCTCTCCAGTCCCGGACCCAGCAGCAATACATATAGATGCCTTCCTCCTAGATTGGTCACATCTGGATCTCTACGCATTCCCACCGTTCAAGATTGTCAACAAGGTACTGCAGAAGTTCACCTCTCACGAAGGGACAAGGTTGACGTTAGTTGCTCCCCTCTGGCCCGCGAGAGAATGGTTCACCGAGGTACTTCGATGGTTAGTAGACGTTCCCAGAAGTCTGCCTCTAAGAGTAGACCTTCTACGTCAGCCACACGTAAAGAAGGTACACCAAAGCCTCCACGCTCTTCGTCTGACTGCCTTCAGACTATCGAAAGACTCTCGAGAGCTAGAGGCTTTTCGAAGGAGGCAGCCAGTGCGATTGCTAGAGCAAGGAGAGCGTCTACCATTAGAGTCTACCAATCGAAGTGGGAAGTCTTCCGAGACTGGTGCAAGTCAGTTTCTGTATCCTCGACCAGTACCTCTGTAGCCCAAATAGCTGATTTTCTCTTATACCTGAGAAAAGGACGATCCCTTTCAGCTCCCACTATCAAGGGCTACAGAAGCATGTTGGCATCGGTCTTCTGGCATAGAGGCTTAGATCTTTCCAACAATAAAGATCTGCAAGACCTCCTTAAGTCTTTTGAGACCACTAAGGAGCGTCGTTTGGCTACTCCTGGGTGGAATTTAGACGTGGTACTAAGATTCCTCATGTCAGACAGGTTTGAGCCTTTACAGTCAGCCTCCCTGAAAGATCTCACCTTAAAGACTCTTTTCCTGGTATGCTTAGCCTCGGCTAAAAGAGTCAGTGAGATTCATGCCTTCAGCAAGAACATCGGATTTTCGTCGGAAAAAGCTACTTGTTCTCTGCAACTTGGTTTTCTAGCCAAAAATGAGCTACCTTCTCGGCCTTGGCCTAAATCTTTCGATATTCCCAGCTTATCGGAGATCGTAGGCAATGAACTAGAAAGAGTCTTATGCCCTGTTAGAGCTCTTAAGTTCTATTTAGATCGTACTAAACCTTTACGAGGCCAATCTGAAGCTTTATGGTGTTCAGTTAAGAAACCATCCTTGCCTATGTCAAAGAATGCTTTGTCATACTTTATCAGATTGTTAATACGAGAAGCTCATTCACATCTGAGTGAGGAAGACCGAGCTTTGCTTAAGGTTAAGACGCACGAAGTTAGAGCTGTAGCAACTTCCGTGGCCTTTAAGCAAAATAGATCTCTGCAAAGTATAATGGACGCAACCTATTGGAGAAGCAAGTCAGTGTTCGCGTCATTTTACTTGAAAGATGTCCAGTCTCTTTACGAGAACTGCTACACCCTGGGACCATTCGTAGCAGCGAGTGCAGTAGTGGGTGAGGGCTCAACCACTACAATTCCCTAATTCCATATCCTTTTAATCTGTCTCTTGAAAGGTTTTTAATGTTGTTTTTTATGGGTTGTCCGGAAGGCTTAGAAGCCTTTCGCATCCTGGTTGATTTGGCGGGTGGTCAAAGTCATTTCTTGAGAGCGCCCAGATTAGGGGTTTGATGAGGTCCTGTTGTATGGGTTGCAGCCCTTGATACTTCAGCTCCTAGGGGTCTGTCAGCATCCTAAGAGGATCGCGAGGCTCCGTAAGGAAGACGTACTTACAAGGCAGAGTAATCGTCTAAGTCGACTTCCTTACCGGGTACCTATTTATTTTGTTTTTGTTATATTGATAACTTCCAAAATGAAATAAAAACTCTTAGTTTATACGATGTAAACATATTTAACTGGTCTCTACCCACCACCCTGGGTGTGAATCAGCTATATATATTCACCGGCTAAGTTAAATATTTAAAAATGATATTTTAATTATAAAATAAATTTTTGAATATACTTACCCGGTGAATATATAAATTAAATGACCCTCCCTTCCTCCCCAATAGAGACGCAGTGGGATGAGAAGAAATTGAGTCTTTGTTTACATCGAGTATGGTATCTGGCCGACAGTTGGCGCTGGTGGGCACACCCGCAACCTGTATAGCGATCGCTGGCGAGTTTTTACTGTTTTTTTGTCTGTCGAGCAACAGAGTTGCAGCTATATATATTCACCGGGTAAGTATATTCAAAAATTTATTTTATAATTAAAATATCATGTTTCAATAAAAGTATAAGTTAAATCCAAATGGTTCCCCTATACAAGTACAGTTAACTCCCCGTTGACACAAGTTCTGTTAACCTGATTTTAAAGTTACACGAGTTCAAATTTATTGAGATGTATTCTGTTAACACGAAATGTGATGTTACGAGAGTTGAATTTCCCGCCTAAGAGGGAGAGCAAGAGAGAGAGAGGTTAATAAGAAAAAAATAATCTAATTTTTCTTGCAAATGTAGATGTTTACAATTTAGCATGTTTACAGTACATCGTGGCTCTTTATTTGTGAATGGGGTTTGCTCTATGATAGTATAAAATAGAAAGATTTTGTAGGGTTGAATAGGAAATTGTTATAAAAGTTATATTGCAATAATATAAAATAAACTTAATTGTTACATATACCAATATTCATATTCAATATCTTTGTTCACACCGCATAGGCCTATATAGAAGGCTGTGAATCATCAGTGTCAACAGCTGATTCGTCTTTTGTTGTTTGATACGCATTTTAATAAGAAATTGGTCGAGAGTTCGTTGAACAGTGTTCTTTTTTCAAGGATTACATGATAGGGAGCAAAATTATATCAACAATACTCTCTTAACTATATGTGAATATAATCATGATACCGTCGGAACCTTGAAAACAGCTGACAACAAAACCAAAATACAAATAATCTGTAATTGCTGTTGTTGAAATACATCTTGAATTGTTAATAGAAAAGTAAAAAAATTATTAAACGAAGTTCAGATAGCATAGAAAACCAGGATTATTTTAGACATCTTTCAGTTCATATACGTTATGTTGTCAGCTAAACCTACAGATCAGCTGACTAAATCGAATGACGTCTTATTCCCTGCTTACAATCGAACATAGATTTAAGCAAATTAAAAGTTTATATTGCGTGTAGTATTTATCTGATATTTTCTTAAGAAACAAAGAGTTATGTTAAATCTGTTCTATGTTTGTATAGTAAGGTACAGTACCTCTGTGAGAGAGAGAGAGAGAGAGAGAGAGAGAGAGAGAGAGAGAGAGAGAGAGAGAGAGAGAGAGAGAGAGAGAGAGAGAAAATGTATTCACATAACTAATGATAATAGCTTTAAGCGAAATGAATGAAAACCATATAAAATTAAATGTAAATAAATAAGCATGACATCAAAAGAAAAAAAATACGTTATGATCTGTTATTTATTGAAATGAAAGAAAAATAAATCACTAATGTGTTTGATAAGCGTAGTAGCAATGTGCGTCCAAAAATACAAGAAAGTACAGTACTGTTCATTGTTTTTTTTTAACTTTGATAAATACATACATCACATACATATACCAAGGCATTTCCCCCAATTTTGGGGGGTAGCCGACATCAATAAAGAAACAAAAACAAAAAGGGGACCTCTACTCTCTACGTTCCTCCCAGCCTAACAAGGGACTCAACCAAGTTCAGCTGGTACTGCTAGGGTGTCACAGCCCACCCTCCTACATTATCCACCACAGATGAAGCTTCATAATGCTGTATCCCCTACTGCTGCTACCTCCGCGGTCATCTAAGGCATCGGAGGCAGCAACAGGGCCTACCGGAACTGCGTCACAATCGCTCGCCATTCATTCCTATTTCTAGCACTCTCTCTTGCCTCGCTCACATCTATCCTCCTATTACCCAGAGCTTCCTTCACTCCATCCATCCACCCAAACCTTGGCCTTCCTCTCGTACTTCTCCCATCAACTCTTGCATTCATCACCTTCTTTAGCAGACAGCCATTTTCCATTCTCTCAACATGGCCAAACCACCTCAACACATTCATATCCACTCTAGCTGCTAACTCATTTCTTACACCCGTTCTCACCCTCACCACTTCGTTCCTAACCCTATCTACTCGAGATACACCAGCCATACTCCTTAGACACTTCATCTCAAACACATTCAATTTCTGTCTCTCCATCACTTTCATTCCCCACAACTCCGTTCCATACATCACAGTTGGTACAATCACTTTCTCATATAGAACTCTCTTTACATTCATGCCCAACCCTCTATTTTTTACTACTCCCTTAACTGCCCCCAACACTTTGCAGCCTTCATTCACTCTCTGACGTACATCTGCTTCCACTCCACCATTTGCTGCAACAACAGACCCCAAGTACTTAAACTGATCCACCTCCTCAAGTAACTCTCCATTCAACATGACATTCAACCTTGCACCACCTTCCCTTTAATATATACTTCTGATATAAAATTAATTGTAAATAAATAGTAATTAGACTAAAAGGAAAAATATGTTACGATCTTTTATTTAATTACCGAAATGAAAGAAAAATAAATCAATGTGTTTGATACGCATACGGAGTAGCATTGTGCGTTCGGATATACCAGAAAGTACTGCTCATTGTGTTTTAAACTTGAACATGTACTTCTGGATATAGAATTAATTGTAAATAAACCGTTATTATCGTAAAAGGAAAATTGTTATAATCTTTTATTTAATTACGGAAATTAATGAAAAATAAATCGCTTGAATATGTACGTATTGATATAAAATTAATTGTAAATAAATAATCATTAGATAAAAGGAAAAATGTTACGTTCTGTTATCTATTTACCGAAATGAAAGAAAAATAAATTGCTAATCTGTTTGATATGCATACGTAGTAGCATTGTGCGTTTGTACATACCACACAGTACAGTTCATTGGGATTTTTAACTTAAATACAATATATACTTATTGATATAATATTGATTTTGCATAAATAAATCATTAGACTAAAAAGAAAAATATGTTACGATCTGTTGTTTATTTACTGAAATGAAAGAAAAATAAATCTCTAATGTGTTTGATATGCGTACGTCATAGCAATGTGCGTTCGTATATACAATAGTTTTGTTTATTGTGTTTTTTAACTCAAAAATGTATTTAATATAAAATTCATTGTAAATAAATAATCATGAGATTAAAAGAAAAAAAATAGAGAGAGAGAGAGAGAGAGAGAGAGAGAGAGAGAGAGAGAGAGAGAGAGAGAGAGAGAGAGAGAGAGAGAGAGATGCGTAATAGTGTAAATGTACATGGGTAATAACTTATTCTACTATAAAATGAATATAAGTAGAGTAAGAAAATCCCAAAATAGACAGACTTTCCCAATGTCCAAGAACGTAACACCCCCTATTACCAGTATTTTTTATGGAGAAATTATGTTCCGTTAACACGATTTCTGTTAACACGACCTCTACAGGAACGTAACTCTTGTGTTAACAGGGAGTTAACTGTAACAATTTTAGCAATCTAGAAAATTCCAAATCTATCTTAGATCCCTAAGTTTTAATTTGGTTTACAGGTGTTAATATTTAATTTTTTAGCTATAATATTGAAATATTGGTTTAAAAATTAGCTTACTGGTTGTATTTGACTTTTATTCTATCATCTTGGTGTACAATTCCTTTTCAGGAATGATGTATGTTGATGTTGATATTTTTCTTCTTATGAAAATTAGTCATGTAGAATTCCTGTAGTAAAAGAGAAAAGTTATTTAAAGACAGTGTTTCATGCTACTCTTGCTTGTT
>NC_090762.1:22778232-22845732 GCF_036898095.1 Palaemon carinicauda
TAATACCTCTTCTACACTGTCTACTTGACCATTGTCTTTATCTGCTCTGCATTTGATCAAACCATGAAAAATGTGATCAATCTTCAGCTAGAATAACTATTAGCCATGTTTACATGCCTGAATTTTTTACCATTTCAATCTTTCTTATCATGATGTATTTAATGTTTTCCCTTTTGATTGCCTTTAACCCCAACACATGACTTCGAGTATGGAGATTTGGCTCAAAATGTCTTTCCATTGAATGGGGTACTTTATGCTGTTTTCTAAATGTAATGCATTTTGTAAATCATTCTATTTGTTCAGGTACAACTATAAATTTTCATCCTTTATATAAGAGAATGATAGCAGTGAAATTGGAATACTGCAGTTGAAATTATGTAACAAGGTGTAGGTAGTTGGCTGGTGGTTACTGGCTGAGAGCATGGAAACACTGGCCCCTATTGCTTGCTCACTGAGTATTGTAGCCATTTTGAAAGCTACCGTAGACAAGAGTAGACGTTCCTGCTGGCTGGATTTTTGATCGACTTTTCTTAGTAAGTTCTTTCTCTATTTTAAGTGTATTTGTGACTTCACTGAATTTTTCAGGATACCTGGTGACATGCGGAAGTGTCCAGCGGTGTCAGCCAAAAGTTGCGGCACCTTCATGTTCTCAAGGGAAATGGATCCTCACCTTTTGTGCCTTACCTGCAGAGGACACTCCGGCCTTTAGGCCTCTCCCTGTGATAAGGGTCGTGAGTAGTCGCACTCTCAGTGGGAGATCTATGTCAGGAGGAGGAAAAAGAAGTTTTAAGAGGTATCCTTCGGCCTCGGGGTCATCCTCAAGGTCGGAAAAATCCCAATGTCTTAACCTCACCTCCGATACACTGCCTTCCGGCCTTCCGACCCTTCTCCATTGGTCTCTTCTGAGGGCCAGTTGGTGAAAAGTGGTGACACTTTAATTTTGGGGTAAGCCTCGAGGCAAGGAGACCTTCATGTTTCCCCTAGCAAAATGGGGAGTGGTGTCCTCCTCCCTTGGGGAAGTTTTCTGTTTCATCCTCTTTACAGTTTGATGATGCCTTGCATTTGTTGTGTCCCACCTCCTAAGGAGCAGCTTATGAAGGTGATCTCTTTAAGGAACTCTCAGGAGCAGAATGCAGCCCTTGCAAGAAAAGTCATTGGTTCTTTTTTCCCGGAGACCACTGAGGGAGATGCATCTCCCAGACACACTTTACCGAAAAGTGCCTTACCTAGATTCGCTTCATCTAGACATGCCTTGTGTAGGTGCACACCTTCTAGAAGCCCAATGGCCAGAGTGTATCACCCTTATGTTCATCTCTTAGACCTGTACACCTAGTTGCGTGTTTCCTAGATGTACACTTACGTTGACAAAAACACAATTCTCGCAGTTCCATGACTTGGAGATAGCCTTAATTAAACTGGATACGGAGCGATGCAGTTTAGGATAGGAGGAGACCCCTCCTTGAGGCGACCATCAGCCCCGTACACAGGGTTCATTATCACCAAGATGATAACTTGGGTGGACAATTATCCCCTGTCCCTGATTGAGTACAGTTCAACATATCTCTCTCTTTCACCTAAGAAGCACAGAAAGAACATGGGGGAACCACAATCCACTCCAACCTTGGATAAGCCAGTGCACCATTCTTAGGTTGCCAAGAAGAGAGCACCCTTTTCTAGGAGAGGAAGGATCTCAATGGTGTACCAAAGATCAGGCCCAACATTCAGCAAACCCAAGGAAAAGGCGGGTTATTAGTTCACCCTAGTCTCAGTCTCCCCGCACAAGAAAGAAACGGGAAATATTTGGGAGTTTAAACTTGATTTCTCCTGAGACAGGCCATACAGGTAGTTGTCAACTCACAATCTTTGCGACTTATGACTTCGACTTTACAACAATTTTTCAGGGTGATGATATCACTAGTTTATCGGAAATAGTATGCTAATAGGACAAATATTTCCTTGGAAATAATATATTTTCTTGTATAAAAGGGAACTGATTTATCTTGGTAATTAAGTATTTTCTTTACTTGATAATATGTAGTATCCATTTTCAGTCAAAAATACATTAAGAAAAGTTTTAGTGTGTCGAGTTCATATCATATGTGTGGTGACATCATATTACCGGCGGAAGGCGAGCAGGCTAATAGTGATTTCCTCCCAAAAGGCTAACGATTAGTATTGGTATTTCCATTATCGAAATATCAAGTAATGATACAAAGTATTTTGTGGGTCTGTGTTGGTTTTTATGAGTACAGTACTATGTAGCGTGAATTTGACACTACACTAGTTTTATTTATTCTGATAATAGATCGATAGTTATTTAAAAGTACACTAATAGGACAAATATTTTCTTAGAAATAATGTATTTTCTTTTACATTATGAAAATGAAATAATTTTGCTTGGTAAATTAGTATTTTCTTTCATTTCTGCAAGAAAAAGAAATGGGTTTTACTTATTTTGCAAGTCATTCTTTGTCGAGTTCATGTCGCGTGTCTTGTAACGTCATATTTCTGGTGGAAGGATCGCTAGCAAACCGAATAATTTCCTTTCGGTGTGTTACTGAGTAATCGTATCATAGTACTGTATTCCTATCATCGAAACATCGAGTGACGATATTAAGTGTTTTAGTGGTCTGTCAATAGTTATGAGAGTACTACTACTTACCATAATTTTAAGTAAAAAAGTCTGATGGCGTCATATTTCTGGCAGAAGAGGAATGGCAAATCAAGTGATTTCCTTTCGATGCGTTACTAATACAGTGAAATCTCTACATACGATTGCCTTTACATATGATTGTTCTAACATCCGAGGTAAAACTCAATCAAATCTTCGTCTCGACACCTGAAGTCATGCTCCAACATCTGACGTAGATCTTGTTTACGCCGGTAGACGGCAGTACGTCGGAGGGACGCCATTGAGCGTCGAGTTGGTCAGTTCTCTGTTCTCGTGCGCATCGTGTGGTTGTCCTCTGTTCGGTCCTTTATTAACAGTGCTTATTATCTTCCTTTTCTCTCGTTTCATTTTTTATTTTACGTATAATCATGGGTCTTAAGAAGCTTAGTTTCGGTACAGGTATTAGTAGTGGTGAGAAAAGGAAGAAGGTAATGCTTTCATTAGAATTGAAGCAAGAAATTATAGAAAAATATGAGCGCGGTGTGCGTGTGAGTTATCTGGATAAACAATATGGCCGAAATATGTCTACGATCTCTATGATCATTAAGTAGAAGGAAGCCATTAAAGCAGTCAAACCATAGAAGGGGATCAAAGTGAAGCAAAGAAAACTAAGATTGGATTGAGTGAAAGTGATGAAAATAAAAAATCAAAAAGAAAAAAAAAATGTAAAAAAAAATATAGAATATAAAAATAAAAAAAATAAATAAGCGATGTTAGGTTAAAGTTTACGTAGTGTAAGTTAGAGTAAGTTACGGTACGTTATCACAGTCATTATTTCTACCTCCTCGCCGACCGTCCGTCTCCTCCTGCGTAGCAAATCTTTCACCTGCGTTGGCCTGTCTCTAAGATAAGGTGACAATAAAAACCCTTTTTATTTATTATTTCTTTATAATTATTCTTATTTACATCTCATATATAATGCAATTGTATTATTGTTATGTGTAATTATGTGTAGTAATTTATTAAGGAGTTACCATAGGTTTTTGGGCTGTAAAACAAATTATACAAATTACAGTGTATTCTTATGGGAATATTTTCTCCAACATACGATTGTTTTAACATACGAAGCAGGTCCCGGAACGAATTAAGATCGTATGTAGAGGTTCGGCTGTATTCCCATAATCGAAACATCAAGTAATGATAAAAGGAATTTCTAGTAATGTCCAAAGAAATGTTAAGATTTAACTGAATTAGAAATCAAAATACAGAGAGAGATAGAGAGAGAGAACCTATTCATATGATAACTAATAATAAGGGCTATAAACGAACTGTATGGAAACTATGATATGCTATAACATATTGATGCTGATGTAATATTGATTATGAAGATATTTCGACTAAGAAAATTATATAAACAACGTTATGTGCGGAGAAATGCAATTACAGAAAACAAAAGTAATTGATTATTGAATGCTCGCTAAATTTAAAAATAGAATACAAAACGGATTTTGAGCGAAGCGAAAAATCTATTTTTGGGTGAGATAGCCATGTCGTCCTGATGGAAGTTCCTTTAAAGTAACTTCCTAGGGTATATTTGACTATAGTGATATTCCCAGAGAATTTTACCTTAAGGTATCCAGAATTCTAACTCCTGGCGTGAATATCCCTAACGTATACTATTAGGGATATCGCATAATATCAGAGGACGTATTTGTGACATGCCACATAGCAGTCTTCACCCCGAATAGCGTTTACGCTTCAAGAAGGAAAGTGGCAAGAAACGAAAGGGGAGCCGTTATTAAGGCACCACTCCTTACTGTTTTGAGTACCTAGATGACGTCATATCCTACCGCCATCTTTATTCCTTGTAGCGTTAAGCGAGGTGAGGTGCTACAGATGCAGTACTTTTGGGAGGGATTCATCCAGCCCTTTTATAAAAAGGAGGGTGGGTCCATCAGGACGACATGGCTATCTCCCCCAAAAATAGATTTTTCGTTTCGCTCAAAATCCGTTTTTTGGGCTCAGGCTATGTCATCCTGATGGAAGTTTACCAGAGCATTAATATATCTATGGATTTTCTATTAGTGCCTAAACCTCAAGACAGACTTTCCTTGGTCATTTAGACCTAGAGACCTATGATGTTACTGTTATACACCGTTTCAACTAATCATGAACTATGTTAGTGCTTCCTGCCCCCTACAGGGAAGAGTCATGCCAGACTCTGGGAAGTCTCGAGGATTGCATATTTCGTATGAACAATCTAGCAAACAAACAGGTATACTGGTCTCACCATATACCGTTTTAAACAGAGTTTGTATTTGGAAAGGAACAAATGTATGTATTAACTACCGACACCTCCCCGTGTCTACTTGGCTAGCTGTATGCAAAGACAGACAGGAATTCATGTAGAAACAATTGTTTGTATAAGTCAGTATTACAATCAAGGTATACTAAGTCAGTCGCCAGACTGACAATCCTGATGTATACATACACAGATAAAGTTTGTTTACCTGTTGGAACAAATATTTATATATGTTCTATTATATATATGCAAAAATAAAAAGGTTGATCAATAAATGCTCAAACTTTTTTTATTTATTCTGAATTTTGGGGAGAATGAGATACAAAATTCAATTATAATTTTATTGATAATCAATAAAGCATGAAGTCAATTTGCATTTTATAGTACAATATAAAATGTTATTGGGAAAAAATTATTTAAAAGTATAAACAAAAAGGTAATCTCAGAAATACTTGTTTCATCTGAAAAGAGACACAAAGTCACTTAGAAAAGAAAATGTTTGTAAATTTTCTTATTAAATTTCTATCATTACAGTCTGTTCACACTTGCGTAACATTACGCATGGCACACGTGTTATTCTTTTAAGCTTCTTTCACCTTTTACACTTGGAACAGTCATAGTGTCACCTTGGTGACACCTCACTTAACATGTTGCTCAGTAGGGAGTCAGCATGTACACCCTTCACATAACAGTCCCAATTAGTTTACTGTTCCTCGCAGTTTTCAAGCGGCAGGTTTTAGCACACTACCTGCCGCCACCACGAACCTCTTGATCTCCTGCACTTGCTTCGCATAGTGTTTGAAGAATACCCTGGATGGCTTCCATCCAGTATACAAGCGAAGACTTTGAAAAACCATATTTTGGAAGAAATTCAGAGATGAGGCAATCATTCTCGGATCATGACCTGCGGGTGTACTGTCCGGATCCGCTATGCGAATGAAATAGGTGATCTTCACCCTTAATTGTTTCAGAGACAAATTTGAACCTGAAGTTTCTCCCTTAAAAAGCTGTCCTCCCTTAAAGTTTCAAGTGCTACGAAGATAGACCTTTAGGCACTCTACTGGACACAGATGCATCTTCCTTCATAGAGCAGATTCTCCAGGGGCCCCACATTTTAGTGGGTAGCTCATTTTTAGCGAGAGACGTTGGGTCAGGAAAAAGATTGTTCTCCACTTTCCGTGAACTGAATATGGGCCTCATCTCTCGAAAGGGCCACTGTTTCGCTAACTCTGGCTCCCGAGGCTAGTGCAAATAGGAATATAACTTTTTGTGTCAAATCTTTTAGAGAGCAATCTTCATTGTTCAGAGTTGATGCCAAATGAAGAACCTTATCTAAGGACCATGAAATGGGCCTCGAAGGTGCTGCAGGCCTAAGCCTAGCGCAGGCCTTAGGGATCTTATTAAAGATTTCGTTAGAGAAGTCTACCTGGAAGGCATACAGCAAGAGTGTAGTCAAGGCAGATTTACACGTAGAAATTGTGTTGGCTGCTAATCCTTGTTCATGAAGATGAATAAAGAATGATAGACAGAAATCCGTTGAAATTTCTTTGGCTTCTTTGCCTTGACAAAGGTAACCCATCTTTTCCAGGACAACTCATATTGTCTTCTGGTAGATTTAGACTTATATTCTTCTAAGAAGTTTATACTGTCTCTCGAAATCCCAAACCTTTTCTTGACTGCTGAGGAGAGAAAATCATGAGATGAATGTTCCAGGTTTTCTGTGATGAAACGAAGACAGTTGACTTCTGCACTTGTTGAGTCAGAACTGGATCCGGCAACGGGACCAGCTTCAGTCGCAGTTCCAATATTAGAGGAAACCAGATGCTGTTTGGCCACTTGTGAGCCACTATCGCTGCTGTTCCCTGAAAGGATCTCAGTTTGTTGAGGACTTTCAACAGAAGATTAGGTAGAGGGAACAGGTAAATCCTGGACCATCTGTTCCAATCTAGGGACATCGCGTCCACTGCTTCGGCTAGAGGGTCCTCGTATGGAGCCACGTAACGAGGTAGCTTCTTGTTGTCGCTCATCGCGAAGAGGTTGATTTGCAGTTCTGGGACGTGACTTAAGATGAAGGAGAATGATCCTGCGTCTAGGGACCATTCTGACTCTATCGGTGTAAGCCTGGATAGAGTGTCCGCTGTCACATTGTGGAACCCTTGGATGTGAACTGCTGACAAGTGCCATCTCTTCTTTTCCGCCAAACGGATGGTGGCCAACATCACTTGGTTGATTTGGGGCGATCTCGAGCCTTGTCGATTCAGACATCTCATTATCACTTCACTGTCCAGAACCAGTCTTATGTTGGTCGAGCAGCAGGGTTTCAGTTTCTTCAGGGTTAGAAAAACTGCCATGGCTTCCAGAATGTTGATATGGATGGTCTTGAATAAGGAGGACCAAGACCCTTGGACTTTCCATTGGTGAGAGTGACCTCCCCATCCTTCCTTTGAGGCATCTGTGTGAATGATGACTGAAGGTGGAGGTGGTTGTAAGAGCACCGATTTCCTTAGGTGCTTGACTTCCGACCACGGCTTGAGAAGTGATCGCAGACGTGTCGGTATCGGTCTTGTTAGATCTCTTCGAGCGTTTGATGCGTATCTTCTCCAGACTCCTGTTGCATCCTTTAATTGTGCTCTTAGCACTGGGTCTGTCACTGATGCGAATTGGAGGGAGCCCAGCACTCTCTCCTGTTGGCGTCTCTTATCTGTTCGGATTTTAGAAGTCTCTTGACAGATCCTGCTATCTCTCTCCTCTTCTTTGATGGAATGGAGAGGCGGTGTGACTGTAAGTTCCAATGAATTCCAAACCATTGAAACTTTTGAGCTGGAGATAGTCGAGACTTTTTGGTATTGATCTTGAATCCCAGATGTTCCAGGAACTGGATCACTTTCTTGGAGGCTTGCATGCATTCTGCTCCGGATGCTGCCCACTCCAGCCAATCGTTCAGCTAGGCCACTACCTGAACTCCTTTTAGGCGTAGTTGCTGAACGACTGCGTTTGCAAGCTTCGTGAAGATCCTTGGGGCTATGTTTAGTCCGAAGGGCATAGCTCTGAAGACATATTGTTTCTTCTGTAGCTTGAATCCTAGGTAGGAGGAAATTTGGCAATTGATTGGGACATGCCAGTATGCGTCTGCCATGTCTATGGAGACTGTGTATGCCCTTTTGGGCAACAGGGTCCTTATGTGTTGAAGGGTTAGCATCCTGAACTTGTGGTTTACTATGAACTTGTTGAGTGGCGACAAGTTCAGAATGACTCTGATTTTGTCTGAGTCCTTCTTTGGAACACAAAACAGCCTTCCTTGGAATTTGATGGACTTTGCCCTCTTTATTACTCTCTTGTCTAAGTGTTCTTGTACATATTCTTCTAGAACGGGGGTTGAGTGTTGGAAGAATTGAGGGAAAGATGGTGGAGCTACATTCCAGCTCCAACCCAGTCCGTTCTTGATGAGGCTGTGGCCCCAGGGATTGAAGGTCCAGCGATCCCGGAAAGAGAATAGTCTCCCTCCTACCGGAAGCATCTCACTTGGAGTGCTGACCAGAGGACTTGCCTTCTTGGCTGCGTCCACCTTTGTTGCCTCTGCCTCTTGAGGGGAGTCTAGAGGATCCTCTAAATGAACCTCTAGCTTTCAGTCGAAAGGTAGTAGACTGCCTCTCAAAAGCCGAGGTAAAGGCTGGCGATTGTGTCGCCAACTGCTGGGGTACCAATTGGTATGTGGTAGGTGGTTGTGCCACCGCCTGGGGCACCGCGGCCGCGGGAAGATGATGTTGTTGTCTAGGGGGGGCAAGAGGGTGCCCTTGGCCTCTTTGTCTTCCTCTTAGGTTGGGGACCCTCATCCGGGGAAGACTTCCTCTTCATTGACAAGCCCAACTTTTGGAGAAGGTTCCTATTCTCCATGGCAGCTTTGTCAACGACTTCCTTGACCACTTCATTTGGGAAGAGGTCCTTTCCCCAGATACTAGACGATATCAACTTCCTTGGTTCGTGTCTCACCGCAGCCGAGGTGAACACGAACTCTCTGCAAGTTCTTCTGGCTTTGATAAAACCATATATATCTTTTGTCTCAGTTGCCAGATGTGCTTTGGCAATAACCATAAACATATCTGGAGTCTGGGAATTGCTTTTCATTGTCTCTAACATAGTTTGAAGAGACACAGAGGCGGCAACTCTTTCTTTAGTCTCCTGCTCCCTGCGCAGGAGAAAATCTGACAACTTGGGGAGGTCCTCGCCGAACTGGCGTCTGGCAATGTCAGTCTCCAACTTCCCGACTGAGAAGGTAAAATGTACATCCTTCCAGTCCTTTTGGTCCAACGGTAAAGCTAGGGAGAACGGCTTACACTCATCAAGTGTAGGACACGGTTTCCCTGTTTCAATCGCCTTCAAGGCAGCCTTGTACCCTTTTTCCATAAAGGGGAAGGCCCCGGGCAGATGAAGCAACAAAGGAAGGATGCTTCTTGCTCAGAGCCGGCACCTTTGAGTTAGTGAAGGCCCTCTCCTTCAATGTACTCGTCAGCATAGCCTGAGCTTTAGCCTGATCAAAAACTATGACCTCTTTTGGCTCTGTCTCCTCCTCTGAAGCAGGCTCAGCCTTCAGACGGATGAAGCAGTCTGGGTAAGCCCCAAAGCTGGGCCAAAATTCCACATCTTCGACGGGAAGTGTACCCAACTTCTCAGAAATGAAGATCTTACCTGCCGACATTGGCATGTACTCAGCATGCCTCCACGGGTTCACATACGAAAACGGAGGAAGATCCTTTACGTAAGTTTCTTCTGAGACGTACGGGATGCTGCAAGTTGGTGCATCTCCAACCTTAACGCAGCTGGCTTCTCATCAGTTTGTTTCTGGATCTGCTGCACCAACGTCAGAATTGACGACAAAGTCGTCCCAATGCCGTACGATGGGGGAGCAGATGACGTCGAGGGAACAGGTTCTGGGGCAGGAACCGATGAAACCGAAACTGTTTCGGCCTCCTCCTCGTCAGTCTCAGGAGCCACAGTTGACTCCTCTTCCTGACCTTCCGCAAGAAGTTCCTTCTCAGTGCCCTCTGACACTTCTGACATCCTGTCATAAAGCTGGATGTCTTTCATTGCATCCGAGACATCAGACTCTACTGGAATCTGGACGCAGGGGATCTCTGGGTAAGGCTGAGGGATAACTGCATCTGTAGATGCCCTTGGGAAAAGATAGGTCCGCATCTTCTCATTAGGAAGGTAGGGCCCCGTCGTGTTCTTCTGAAAATCCCTGACCCATTTTCGCAGCTTCTCCCTTGCTGTATCCCTTGACTCCACCGACTTAGGGTCGTCAAAAGCCTCAGTAACCAATTTAGTACAGATATCACATACCTGGAGGTCCCAATACTTCAGAGGTCCCTTAGTAGTCGCACAGCATGCATGGGTCCTGTACAACCCATGGCCGCAGAAGTTCTTGCTGCGGACATTGCAGAACATGCTCCCACACTTGGGATAGTCCTCCTGTAAAGAGAGGAAAATTCAATGAGTATACGGCGAATAATCTCACAAGATTAAGTATACAATATATTAAGTGTAAGGAAGGACCCTTTTCACCGGGCGTCACAGGTATCTCCCTAGAAATAGATTTTTCCTTTGTTAAAATCCCTTTTTTGCATGTAGCTTAGGATAGATAAGCTAGAAAGGAAAAAGGAAAGACACATACATGTACTCCCTGCCCAGCTAATTGTTGTGACCTCCCTCAAAATTAAAACTATTGGTAAATCCATGCAGAAAACCATTGGAAGATTTCTATCCTGTGAGGATAGGAAAGTGTAACTTAACACCATTAAGTTATAGAAAGAACTTACATTCTTTATCATAATTGGTCTCAACAACCGGCCGCACATGACAACACAGAGTATGTTGGAAGAAACTTTGGGCTACTGTATTATCTATACAGTAGTTTTCTGTTCGCAATATGATCTATATTGCAATTATACTGGCTACTGTATAGTCATATACTGTAGTACCCGCCGGCATATGCCGACAAGGGTATAGTTCAGTCTATGTATTATTGACTCTGAGGACAGCCGGCAGTTCGCTGGTCGCCGAAAGACCGGCGGCTGCCGGAAGGTCGCCGGCTGTCGGCACACTGTGCCAGCAGACGACCTAGGTATATACACAACGGTCAGAAGCCTCTCCGGCTGTCGGTAGCTCACCGGCAGTTGGTAGGCCACTGGCTATCGGCGGCTCACCATCTGTCGGTAGATCACTAACTGTCGGCCTTCTAGGCAAGCATTGCTCACTAGAGTTGCCGGCAACTAGATCCCAGAGGTACTACCCCATAGAGAGAGAGAAAGAATGGAATGAAGGATAATTTAAGAGCTCTGCCTTACTACCTTCTTCCAGAATGAGGGTTCAAATGGAAGGGGAGAATGTATCATTCAAGCTTCCACCCATCCATAACATTGCCGAACCATGCCGGCAAAATTTATGGATGGCAGTCCAAGAGAGGGCTGAAGAACACTCAACAGAACATGGACTTCTGCCGGCAGCCGTCACAGCCAAGCTACAGACAGAAAACCCGAGCCAGTCCCACAATCTGCCGGCAACCGGGTCGATTGTAAGATGATGGCCAAGAGTTTGTGATGGCTAGGCCATCGAGATGTTCCCCTAGTATCTTTGTCTTCGTACACCTTTGTAGGCAGTGGTTGTACAGATTGATATAGGGAGAAAATATACAATTTGTTCTCTGTACTTACCTCTTGATGATAATATTTTATATGATAATTTAGTAGAGGTCATTAAACAACTCCCTCAACTTTTCTCTTACTGGGAGATATGAATGGTAGACATCCTTTGTGGGGGGGATGTTTTGGCAAACACCAGGGGCAATATTATCTCATCAACTGTGGAGAATGAATGAGGATGTCAGACTCCTTAATACAAGAGAGCCCACTCCCCTTTCAATTGCAAGCTCTAACTGCCTTCTTGATTTCAACTAGAGGACATTAGATGATTGGCATACTAGTGATCATGCACCAATAATTATAAACACCAACAAGTGTCCGCCTTTACAAAGATCGTCCCGATGGAATCTTGACAAGGCAGACTGGGTTAAATTTCGTGAGCTAAGTGAAATTAAGGGGAGTGCAGAGCAGTTTGAAAGTATTGATGATGCCATAGACCTACTGAATGGAACTCTCCATACAGCAGGAATCAATTCGATTCCCAAAACCACAGGATTATTCAAACGACCAGTCCCGTGGTGGTCTTCAGAATCAACTTTCTTGCATAGAGCCACCAGAAAATCTCTTGACTAGATTGCGTAGACGCCGTACTGAGGAAAATTTGATAAACATTCAAAAAGTGTAGAGCACAGTTCCGTCGTGCCATGAAAGAAGCTAGGCGCCAGTCTTGGGTGTCATTTGTTTCCTCCATTAACAGGCAAATTCACCCCAAACCCACCACCAGTGTTGAAAGTGAATGCTCAGTATATGACTGAAGAAAATGATGTTAGCAATGCCCTGGCTGATCATTTCTCAAATGTATCATGCAAGTGTGTAGCAGCTCCTGGTCACCAGTATAGGATCATCAAAGGAAAGAAAATTTTAAATTTTCCAACGGGAAGGGAAGAATTGTATAATTCTTTTACTGAAAGAGAACTTGATTCCGGCCTAGCTACTTGTAACGATACAGCCCCTGGACCTGATGGAATTCCATATGCAATGATTAAACATATACATTTTAATACAAAGTTATTTACTCTAAGCATTATTAATAGAATATGATATGATCATAGTTATCCAAGAGTTTGGAAACTAGCCATTATTTTAGCCTTTTCAAAACCCAATAAGGACAAGTTTTTAGCAGCAAGCTATCGACCTATCGCATTGACTTCGTGTTTATATAATTTCATGGAGAAGATGGTCAATGCAAGGTTGATGTGGTACCTTGAAAAGAAGGGTATTTTATCACAGATTCAATGTGGATTCAGAAAAATGCACCCAACAACTGATGTGTTGATACGACGTAAGTCTTCTATTTGTGAAGCCTTTGCCTCCAAACAGCACCATGTGACAGTAATTTTTTTTTTTTACCTTGAAAAGGCATATGATACCACATGGAGATATGGTGTACTTAAAACAATTCATGAATTAGGATTAAAAGGAGAGCTACCACTATTTATTCAGTCATTTCTTACACATAGAGTTTTTCAAGTGAGAGTGGGGGAACTCTATCAGAGAGTAAATGTCAGGAAGAAGGAGTTCCACAGAGAAGTGTGCTGAGTGTAACCCTGTTTGCACTATCAATTAATGGGATATCCTTAGTCATTCCCCGGGACGTTCTCTCAACACTATTAGTGGATGATCTCTCCATATTATTTGTTGGAGCCAGAATGGCAATGGTTGAGAGAAAAATACAACTTTCCATTGAAAAAATTATCCAGTGGGCCGATATGAATGGATTTAAGTTCTCGACAAGTAAAACTACTATTGTCCATTTCTGTCGAATCCGGTGAGTACATCCAGACTCAGATATATACATGAAAGGTAGTTTGATATTTGATTGTAGGCTTACATGGGTTTCTCATTTGAAAGCATTATTTTAAAATTATACAAGGCCTTGATTTTTTCCAAAATTACTGGATGTGAAATATACTCCTCAGCCACCCTAAGCTGGTTAAAGATATTAGTTTCAATACACCATGCTGTTATTAGATTGTCCAGTGGAGTGTTTAGAACCTCACCTATCTCAAGTCTCCTTGTTGATGCTGGAGAGTTACCTCGTAGACCTTTACTGAATGTCTTCTATTATTCGGTATTGGTTTAGATTGCAAAGACTCCCTAATTCTTTAGCCTTTCAGACTGCAAGCCTTGTACAGCACTCAACATACTTTGAGTTGCATCCTAAATCTCCTCAACCTTATGGCTTTCGGGTGAAATAATTATTAAACAGTCTTGATATAACTAGAATTAAGGTACTTCCATTTAAGGTATCATCAACACCTCCATGGAAATTACCAGAGGTGCCTTAGATGACCGTGGAGGTAGCAGCAGTAGGGGACTCAGCAGTATGAAGCTTCATCTGTGGTGGAAATGTGGGAGGTTGGGCTGTGGCACCCTAGCAGTACCAGCTGAACTCGGCTGAGTCCCTGGTTAGGCTGGAGGAACGTAGAGAGTAGAGGTCCCCTTTTTTGTTTTGTTTCTTGTTGTTGTTGGCTACCCCCCAAAGTTGGGGGAAGTGCCTTTGGTATATGGATGGATGGATCTTTATGTAAATTCTTTATTGGAGTTAAGAAGAATATGATTGACTTGGAATCCAGGTCTCTTTTTATGGTACATGCTGTAGAACATAGGGGATCGACTTTTATATATACTGATGGCTCCAAATTTGATGCTGCCGTTGGATTTGGAGTACATAGTAATGGTTTTAATTGTAGTGGTGCACTTTCTCTAACAACTTCCATATTTACTGCCAAACTGTATGACATACTACCCGCTATTGAGAAAACAGCGTTGGAAAAGGAGGGTAATTTTACCATTTTTAGTGATGCAAGGAGTGTCCTTCAAGCTTAAGAAGTTTTTAATTCTAGTATCCCTCTAGTTTTAAAGATTTTAAAATGCTTTTTTATTATTGGACTGAGAGGTATAATGGTTCGATTTTGTTGGGTTCCAGCACATGTAGGTGTGTCTGGGAATGAGAAGGCAGATTCACTGGCGAAGAATGCTGCATCCGAGTTGCTGCCAAGAAGGTATCTTATTCCCTGTAATGATCTCCTACCTAACATCAAGAAATTGTTTTGCAATAAATGGCAACAGCACTGGGATAGTCTAGATGGCAATAAAATGAGAGAAGTAACAAATGTTATATCTCCTTGGAGGTATAACATGATGCCCCGAAAATGGGAGACATCTCTTTGTCATCTCCGTATTGGTCACACTTGGTTGACACACAAGTTTCTTCTGAAGGGACAACACCAACCGTATTGTGGCGACTCTTTACAGTAGTACCTTTAACAGTGAGGCATTTGTTGACCGAATGCCCCAATTATAATAACTTAAGAAATAGATATCTGTTTGAGGCTCGAGGTGAGGATGGCAAGTTCATCTTTGCCGAAATTCTTGTACCTAATGTGTCATACTATGCGAGTGGCATTTTTAGATTTATTTCAGAAGCAGGTCTTCTGAAAACTATTTAACTTCTATAGTGACATTCAACTTTTATGGTTTTAATTTAATATTCTTTTATTTTTAATATAAAATAAATGATATCAGCATCAATGACCTTAGATGTCACGATGCCTGAAAATTTTAATCAATCAATCAGTCATTCCCCGGGATGTTCTTTCAACATTGTTTGTGGATGATCTCTCCATATCATTTGCTGGAGCTAGAATGGCAATGGTTAAGAGAAAAATACAACTCTCAATTGAAAAATGTCTTTAGGCTCTTTATTTTTTAAAAGCATTGTCCCATACATCATGGGGGAAGACCGCAATACTATTTTGAAATTATACAAGGCCTTGATTTTTTCAGAAATTAGTTATGGATGTGAAATATACTCTTCAGCCACCCCAAGCCGATTAATGATGTTAAATTTAATACATCATGCTGATATTAGATTGTCCACAGGAGCTTTTAGAATTTTGCCTATCACAAGTCTCCTTGTTGATGCTGGAGAATTACCTCTAGACCTTTACCGAAAGTCTTCTATGGTTCGGTATTGGTTTAGGTTGCAAAGACTCCCTAACTCTATTGCCTTTCAGACTGCAAGCCTTGTAAGGCACATATCATACTTTGAGTTGCACCTAAAATCTCCTCAAACTTATGGCTTTCGGGTGAAACAATCATTAAACAGTCTTGGTATAATTAGAAGTAAGTTGCTTCCATTTAAGGTATCATCAACGCCTCCATGGAAATTACCAGAGGTATCTTTTTGTAAATATTTTATTGGAGTTAAGAAGAATATGACTGACTTAGAATCCAGGTCTCTTTTTATAAAACATGTTGCAGAACACAGGGGATCGACTTTTATATATACTGATGGCTCCAAATCTTATGCTGGCATTGGATTTGGAGTACATAGTAATGGTTTTAATTGTAGTGGTGCACTTCCTCTAACAGCTTCCATATATACTGCCGAACTGTATGGCATACTAACCACTATTGAGAAAATAGCGTTGGAGAAGGAGGGTAATTTTACCATTTTTAGTGATGCAAGGAGTGTCCTTCAAGCTTTTGAAGTTTTTAATTCGATTTTGTTGGGTTCCAGCACATGTAGGTGTGTCTGGGAATGAGAAGGAAGATTTACTGGCGAAGAATGCTGCATCCGAGTTGCTACCAAGAAG
Organism: Palaemon carinicauda; assembly: GCF_036898095.1. Classification (NCBI taxonomy): domain Eukaryota; kingdom Metazoa; phylum Arthropoda; class Malacostraca; order Decapoda; family Palaemonidae; genus Palaemon; species Palaemon carinicauda. The sequence goes on from NC_090762.1 coordinate 22,794,445, forward strand.
GTATCCCTTTCCCAGTAATGATTTCCTACCTAACATCAAGACATGGTCTTGTAATAGCTATTGGCAACAGCACCGGAATAGTCTAGATGGCATTAAAATGAGAGAAGTAACAAATGTCTTATCTCCTTGGAGGTATAACATGATACCCCGAAAATGGGAGATGACTCTTTGTCATCTCCGTATTGGTCACACTCGGTTGACACGCGAGTTTCTTCTGCAGGGACAACACCAACCGCATTGCGGTGACTGTTTAGTACCTTTAACAGTGAGCCATTTATTGACCGAATGCCCCAATTATAATAACTTAAGAAATAGATATCTCTTTGAGGCTCGAGGTAAGGATGGCAGTTTCATCCTTGCAAAGATTCTTGGACATGATGTGTCCTACTATGCGAGTGGCATTTTTAGATTTATTTCAGAAGCAGGTCTTCTGAAAACTATTTAACTTATATAATGACATCCAACTTTATGGTTTGAATTGAATATTTTGTTAATTTTTATATAAAATAAATGAAATCGGCGTCAGTGACCTTAGATGTCAGGATGCATGAAAAATTTAAATCAAACAATCAATCAATCACCCACAGGGCCGGCGGGCCTGCGGATTTTTCACTAAAAATATGGGAAAAGTCGAATTCCTCCTATAGCCCTTATAATTATACCAAATTTTGTAAACATTTGCAGACACATTAAATACCTCTGAAGTGACTCCCTGAATCAATTCAGGGCATAAATTGATACATTAAAATTTTGTGACTTTTCACCCACAGGGCCGGCCCAGCGGATTTTCCACCGAAAATATGGGAAAAGTCAAATTCATCGTATAGCCCTTATAATTATGCAAACATGCGCAGACAAATTAAATACATCTAAAGTGACTCACTGAATCAATTCAGGGCATAAATTGATACATTAAGATTTTGGAGATTTTTCACCCACAGGGCCGGGCCTGCGGATTTTCCACTGAAAATATGGGAAAAGTAAAATTTCTCCTATAGCCCTTATAATTATACCAAATTTTCTGAACAAGAACAGACACATTTAATACAGTACCTCTAAAGTGACTCCCTGAATCAATTCAGGGCATAAATTGAAACATTAGAGTGGCTTTTAATTATTAGCCTAAAAGGTACAACTGTTCGATTTGGCTGGGTTCCGGCTCACGTAGGTGTGTTTGGAAATGAAGAGGCAGATTTACTGGCAAAGAGTGCTGCAGTCGAGTTACTACCTAGAAGGTATCCCATTCTCTGTTGTTATTTTTTTACCATCAATTAAAAATTCTATTTATAACAAATGGCAACAGTATTGGGATAGAGTAACCGAAAGTAAGATTAGAGAAATTGTGATTGTTATATCTCTTGGAAGTACAGTATAATGGGATACCCTGAAAATGGGAGATTACTCTTTGTCGTCTCCGCATTGGTCACACTCAGATGACACACGAGTTTCTGCTGGCTGGCCAACACCAACCATATTGCGACAACTGTTTGATACCCTTGACAGTGAGGCATTTGTTGACTGAATGCCCCTCTTATAGCACAGAAAGAAATAGATATCCGTAACATATTTACTTCTCTGGTTTTAATTGAATGTTCTTTTAATCTTTATCTATGATAAACGATATCAGCGTCAATGACCTTCGATGTCAGGATGCCAGAGAATTTTAAATCAATCAATCAATCAATCAACATGCCATTCATTTGCCCTAGAGCACTTGCACTGTCATCGTCTGAATTGGTTGAATTGCTTTTGCTGTATACTTAGAAATCCAAAATGAATTATATAAAGATGATTTTATATCATGTTTTTGCTAAACATGCCACTTAAAGCTGAAACCTTTGCTTTGTTTACTTTCTATCGCCGATCATAACGAACAAACGAACTTATTTACACATGTCTTATTTATAACTGTAATCGAACAGTTTTTCTGTGTATAAGTTAGCCTTTTCAGCAAATGCTATCTTACGAAGCATTGGTTATGTAATAATAATGTTATTATTAATTTAATTTGCTCAATTTATCTTTTAAGAATTCAAAATAAATGAAATAAGAGCAATTTTATTTCATTTTTTTTTTCGTAAAAATGCTGCCTTAAACAGAAAACGTTTTGTTTACATTTTATCGCCGATCATGACGAACAAACAAATGCATTCACACAAGCAAGTGATAACTACACTGATACTAAGAGATTTTATTAACCCTGGATAGGTACGCTCCTCGGACACCCCTTTAAGGGTATACTCGGACGCGAACGACCCCGACGCCAAAAAAAATTCTTGAAAAATCAGTTTTTGCAGTAACCTCCTTTTTTCTTTTGCCAAAAAAAAACTTCAATGAATGCTTAAAACAACTGTATAGATAAATACTACTCATCTGCAGAAAAACTATTTATTATAAATATTTTAAAAAATTAAGTAGAAAAAAAAAAAGACCTGACATAAAAATTCATAAAAAAAAAGTTTATACATATATACACAAATCCTTTTAGGAATTGATTCTTGAATGTTTAGGACACATCTTGATGTATTTTGGATGAAGTCAGACCCATGGAGGTGAAGATCTGAAATGAGAAAAAAAGGGTAACTTTTTTTGGCCAAAAAAATTTGTCCAAATTTCATGAATTTTTTTGGGTACCCAAATGAAATAGGAAGTGGCTAATTTTTTTAGGGAATAAACATATGTTATCCTAAAATAGAAATATGTAAAAAAATCTTCATTATTTTGTAAATTACATTTATATCAGGGGCCATATCTAAAGGTAATTTTTTGAGTACTTAGAAATTCCGTAAAAAAATACATATATTTAATATATAATATGATATTTATGCAGGTAAAAATATACCAAAATATCACAAATTCTATAGGGAACAAGAATATATATAGATAGGGCAGCTTACGCTTCGGATATGTCCACAAAATGGCCGCCAACCACACTGACTCAGACTCCCTAATCTGCCACTTGAAATGTAGGAAGGGTATGTCAATTTCAAGGTGTTATTTACTAATCTAATTATTATTGGATATGCATAAAAATTGTATGGTGGGTTGCTGGATAATTGTCGATTATTTTACGACTATAAAATTGAAATTCTGACCCAAAAAAATTTTTTGAAGGGAAATAAAATCGAAAAAAAAAATGTAAAACAATATTTTAGCTAAAAAAATTTGATGATATTCAATCAAAAAAAAAGTAAACAAAATTTTCCGACAAATAAACATCTAGAGGAATCATTACTCTGTGATAGTTCCTTAGTACGTAGTAATTTTGAAAGAATTGGGAAAAAACGAAAAAATGGCAATCACCGGAAAATCGAACACATACCTATATATACGCCATATCTGGCTAAAAAAAAGATAGGCATGGGTAGCCAGATCATCTAGAAACACTTTCCAACACTATAAAAATATAAGTTTTGCGACACTACTTGCCAATTCCTTACGGTAACATGACTAAGCAAAAAAATGCAAAACAAATAAAAAGGGGCACTCGCGGAAAAATGGCTAACATTCTAATATACGGCATTTCAGAAAAAAAAAATTTCAGCCACGTGCTAGGCAAACCATCAAGGCACATTTTCCGACAAATAAACATCTAAATGAATAATTACTCTGTGATAGTTCCTTAGTACGTAGTGATTTTGAAAGAAATGGGAAAAAACGAAAAAATGGCAATCACAGGAAAATCGAACACATACTTATATATACGCCATATCTGGCTAAAAAAAGAAGATAGGCATGGGTAGCCAGATCATCTAGAAACACTTTCCAACACTATAAAATTATAAGTTTTGCGACACTACTTGCCAATTCCTTACGGTAACATGACTAAGCAAAAAAATGCAAAACAAATAAAAAGGGGCACTCGTGGAAAAATGGCCATTCTAATATACGGCATTTCAGAAAAAAAAAATTCAGCCACGTGCTAGGCAAACCATCAAGGCACATTTTCCGACAAATAAACATATAAATGAAATATTACTCTGTGATAGTTCCTAAGTACGTAGTAATTTTGAAAGAAATGGGAAAAAACGAAAAAATGGCAATCACAGGAAAATCGAACACATACTTATATATACGCCATATCTGGCTAAAAAAAATAGGCATGGGTAGCCAGATCATCTAGAAACACTTTCCAACACTATAAAAATATAAGTTTTGCGACACTACTTGCCAATTCCTTACGGTAACATGACTAAGCAAAAAAATGCAAAACAAATAAAAAGGGGCACTCGCGGAAAAATGCCCAACATTCTAATATACGGCATCTCAGATAAAAAAAAAGACATGCACGTGTTAGCCCAACCATCAAGGCACACTTTCTAACACATAAACATGAAAAAAAAAATCAATAATATACGGCAATTCCTTACTACGTAGTAAATTTTTACAAATATTGAAAAAAAACAGAAATTGGCAACCGCAGTTAAATACCCAATATACCAATAACTACGTCGTATCTGACAAAAACAAAATCACGCATGGGTAGCCAGATCATCTAGACACACTTTCCAACACTAAAAAAGCAAAAGTTTTACGACACTATTTCGCAATATCTTACGGAAAAATGACTTGGCAAAAAAATGAAAAAAAATGAAAAAGGGACACTCGCGGTAAAATGCCCGACATTCTAATATACGACATCTCAGATAAAAAAAAAGACATGCACGTGTTAGCCCAACCATCAAGGCACACTTTCTAACACATAAACATGAAAAAAAAATGAATAATATACGGCAATTCCTTACTACGTAGTAATTTTTACAAATATTGAAAAAAAAACAGAAATTGGTAACCGCAGTTAAATACCCAATATATCAATAACTACGTCGTATCTGACAAAAACAAAGTCATGCATGGGTAGCCAGATCATCTAGACACACTTTCCAACACTAAACAAGCAAAAGTTTTACGACACTATTTGGCAATATCTTACGGAAAAATGACTTGGCAAAAAAATGAAAAAAAATGAAAAAGGGGCACTCGCGGTAAAATGGTCCTCGTGGTGATGAACGACATTTTAACTAAAAAAAAAAACATGCACATGGTAGCCAAACAATCCACCAAGACTTTCCACAACTGATAACCTATACAAGTTGCACCATTCTACGACAATTTCATAATACGTAATAACTTTGATAATTATGCAAACTACCCTAGAAGGGTAAACTCGGACGCGAACGACCCCGACGCGTCTCAGAAATCGGGGAAGGAGTACAGCTACAGCAATGCACATCTGGACACTACTAGAGCGTGTAGGGGAGACACCTCCTGCAGGTCGATCACCCACAAATTCAGTCACGGGGGTGAGTCACGTGAGAAAAACCTGTTTTTTTTTGACGCTCGGGGTCGCAAACGACCCACCGTACCTATCCAGGGTTAAAGATGTATTATAAATAGAAATTAAAACGTGTGGTAAAATATTTATAATAAAAGTGTAGTAACATTAGGCTGGCCTTGAAATTACCATTCGGCCATTACATGGAGTACTATGTACAAATGACAATTTGTCCTAAATTGTATTTTTCCTAGCTATACAAACCCGTAATCATTTAATATAGGAATTCGCTTCAGCTCAGCTGAAACAGCTGAAGAGAAAGAAAACCAGGCAGTTGTGCTGATTGGTTGGCTGGCTGTATGGGGCGGAGCTTAGCTCCCCCTCCCCCCCCCACCGCCAGCCCGCTTTTTTCATAGCTAGGAATTATACAATTCAGGACAAATTGTCATTTGTTCCGATGCGATATACAAACCTCGTAATCATTTAATATAGGAAGACTCACTGGTTTGTGGGAGGTCTGCCTTTGCTGCTTGTGGACAGCTAACTGTCCGGATATAGACCTGGTCTTGAATGAGAGCAGAGGACTAAATCCACCCACCCCTGTCTCTTGACCCGACATGATGATGGTGGGGTCTGAGAGACTGGGAGCCGCTGCGCGATGTGTAAGAGCATCACGCGACCAGAGAGCGTGAACGTAAGAGACACGACCCTAGGGTCACAGTGACTGGATGAAACTCCAAAACCAAACTGCAAAGGGTTTATACATCCACCGTCTTCCCTGCCTAGCAGAAGACGCGGGGAGAATACGTGTAAACAAACTCTAGCAATCTTACTTGAGAAGACTTTCCTTGATGTATGGACCTCCAAGGGAGGAGACAGAAAGGTGCATCACCTGCAGACTGCTTTCACACTGCCAAACATACCATAAAATCAAGACAAGAGACTAACCTGTCCCAGAGGAACTGGAAAGGTCAGACAATAGCTTGAGCTACTACCACAGGGCCAAGAACAAAGGTGTCCAAGGACTTGTGCGTAAAATCCCTCAAGTAAAAGGCCGTAAACATGGTCTGGCATTTCCCAACGCCAGCCGACAGCAATTGGCCCACTGCAAGATTTCTCTTGAAAGCGAGTGTGGGGACAATGCCCCTGATCTCATGAGTTTTAACGCTCGCTGGTGCTTGGACTCTTGAGGAAGTCTCATACGCCTTGCGGATGGTCTCATGGATCCAGAAGGATATCGTGTTCCTCAACACCTCCCTCTTGGTTCTGCCAGTGCTAACGAAGTCGTCGACATTTAGGTCTGAGATGCTGAGTTTGCTTAAGATAGCGCCAGAGACACCGGATGGGACAGAGAAGCCTCTCACCTGAACCGCCACATCCAGTAAGGAAGGAATAGTGAAGGCCTCGAACCTGGGATCGTGGATCGTTGGGTTCTGAGTCTTGGCCACAACTCGGGCACAAAACTCAAGATCTCCTTCCAACCCTCTGCGTGAGTGACATTACAGGAGAGGCTGTGTAACTCCCTGACTCTTTTCGCCGATGCTAAGGCTAGCAGAAAAAACAGTCTTAAAGGTCAAGTGCCTGTTTGAGGCGTGGCTCAAGGGTTCATATGGAACACGAGTAAGAGACCCGAGAATTAAGGTGACATCCTACTGGGGAACTCTTAAGTTCCCTCGGGGGACGCGACTGTTCGAAGATCTAAATGAGCATAGAAATCCCCAGGGTGTTGTAGATATCTATGCCCTTCAGACGGACCACCATTGCAAGGGCAGACCTGTACCCTTTAATGGCAGAAACCAAAAGGAGCTTATCTCTGCGAAGAAAGACTAGGAAGTCTGTGATCTGAGTTAGAGAGGCTCCAACTGGAGAGATACCCCTTCCACTACACCAATCACAGAAGACCAACCACTTTCCCTGGTAGACTGAGGAGGAGGATATTCTAAGGTACCCTGACATCTCTCTCGCAGCGAGTCGCGAAAAGCTTTGCGTTCTGAGGAGATGCTGGATAGTCTCCACGTGTGAAGTCTGAGCGACTGCACTGCCTAGTGGTACCTGTTCGACAAGGATTGCCGAAGGAGATTGGGCCTGTGTGGTAGCTCTCGCGGTGCCTCGACGAGGAGCGACAGCAAATCGGGAAACCACTCCATGTGTGGCCATAGTGGAGCAAAGAGAGTCATCCTGAGTCCTGGAGCAACTAGGACCTGGTACAGGACTGCGCAAAGCAAGCAAAAATGGGGGGAAACGTGTAGCAATCCAGTACATCTCAAGGATGTTGCAGTGCGTCCTCAACGTCAGCCGCGGGATCTGGTACTGGAGAGCAAAACATAGCAAGCTTGGCGTTGTGCCGTGTTGCGAAAGGTCGATGCATGGTTCTCCCCAGAGGTCGAGTACTGTACTCGCGACCCAAGGGTGAAGAGACCATTCTGCCCATATTACCTGGTTTCTGCGACTTAGGGCGTCTGCCCGAACACTTCTCTTGCCTGGTATATACCTGGCTGACAAGGTTACGTGTTGATTCTCTGCCCACAGAAACACCTGGCTTGTCAACTGCTGCAAGGGACGTATGAGCGTGCCCCCTTGCTTGTTGACGTGCGCGACCACAGAAGTGTTGTCGCTCATCACCACTACCGAGTGCTCTCTCCAACAGGCCTGGAATTGAAAGAGTGCTCTCGAGACTGCCATCATTTCCAGCACGTTGATGTGCAGGTGCTTCTTCTCTTCCGATCACATACCTGACACGACCAATTCGTCCAGGTGTGCACCCCAACCTTCCTTGGACGCGTCTGTGAACAGACGGAACTGAGGTGGAGGAGGGTTTATGAGAAAACCCTCTCATGAGGTTCTCCTCATTTAGCTACCAAAGGAGATCCTCCCTTAGTGGCTGCCGACCACTGCTCCTTCAGACACCCCTGAAGGGAGCGGAGACGGATCCGCCCGAAAGGAACAAGCTTCTCCAGTGAGGAAAGGTGACCTAGAAGAGCTTGCCACTGGAGGGCTGGAATACCGAGTCAATCAGCATTCCCAGATACTTCTCACCTTCTGCTTGGGAATGAGGTTTGACTTCTCGCAGTTCACCACGATCCCCAGATCGCGACAGACTACCAGAAGCGAGTCTCGATCCTGACTCAACTGCTCCTGCGAGGGAGCGAGAATCAGCCAGTCATCGAGGTACATCAGTATGCGGATGCCCCTCGAGTGGGCCCAAGCTGCTACCGTCGTGAACACTTGCGTGAACACTTGGGGAGCTGTGCACAGTCCGAAGCACAGGACTTTGAACTGGTACACCGTGCCCTGGAAGGTGAATTGGAGGTAAAATTTATATGAAATCCCAAGCAGACTGGGATGGGATTTTCCATGATCTTTTGTGCTTGAATTGGTTACAATTATATAGAAGTGTGGATCCTGTTGTCCCTTTGAATGAGAATCTAGTCAATATAATTGATAGGCGTATCCCTTCTCGTGTGCTAAGGTACCGAGTGAAGGACAAACCGTGGTTCAATGATGATTGTAGACGTGCTTATTTGGAGAAGCAGGAGGCCTATCACCTTTGGAAGGGTAACAGATCAGATTTGACCTGGAACAACTATACTCAGCCTCAAGCTTTTGCTCAGAGTTTATGTCTCAACTGAAAAGGAGTACAATTTAACCATAAAAGAAACCCTTTCTGGTACAACTCAGGAACATAAATGGTGGTCTACCCTTAAATCTGCACTCTTTGGTGTAGATGCAACAGTTCCTCCTTTACTTAAACCAGATGGCTCAGTCACTCACTGTCCAAAGGAAAAGGCAATCCTTTTGGCTGATGTTTTTGACAGTAAACAGAGTAATGAAAAACTTGAACTTCCTCATTTCTTGTTTTCCTGAGGCTAAACTAACTAGTTTAGCTTTTCGATCTCGTGAGATTAAAGCTCTGTTGATGGACCTTGATGCTTATGGAGGTGTAGACCCAAATGGTATTTTTCCTTTGTGTTTTATAAAGACAGCAGCTTTCTTGGCTCCAAAGTTATCTGTTATTTTGCGCAAGCTAGCAAGAAGAGGGGATTTTAGCCCATGTTGGAGAATTGGTAATGTTACTCCTCTATGTAAATATGTTTGTGGTAGCTCAAGTCCCACTGATTATTGCCCAATTTCCATAACGCCCATATTATCTAAAGTTTTTGAACGTCTTCTGGCAAAACGTCTTAATAGGTTTGCTGAAGGTTATCATCTACTCCCTAGTTTGCAATTTGGTTTTCGTAAAGGCCTTGGAGCATGTGATGCCCTTCTTACAATCTCCAATGCTGTACAGAAATCCCTTGATTGTGGTCAGGAAGTTTGTATAATTGGCCTTGATTTTAGTGCTGCCTTTGACCGTGTTAATCATGAGGCCCTTGTTTTCAAACTAAAACAGTTGGGAGTGGATGGGTCGTTTCTTAGCATTATTATTGATTTTTTAAGTAATAGATCTCAAAGAGTTGTTGTTGATGGGCACCATAGTGAGTATAGAAATGTGATATCCGGTGTTCCACAGGGTAGTGTTCTTGGCCCATTACTTTTCATACTACAGTGATACCTCTACATACGATCTTAATTCGTTCCAGAAACTACTTCGTATGTTAAAACAATCGTATGTTGGAGCAAATATTCCCATAAGAATACATGGTAATTGATTCAATTCGTTCCTCAGCCTAAAAACCTATAATAAATCCTTAATAAATGGCTACACATAATTACACATGACATTAATACAATGCCTGTATAATAAATACATATTGCAAACTAAAAAAAAGAATACATAGTAATGAAATAATAAATAAAAAACGGGTTGTAATGTAACGCTTTACCTTAGCGACAGGTGTAGGGACTTCTACGCAGGAGGAGACGGAAGATCAGCGAGGAGGTAGGGACGGTGACTTTGTACGATAACGTGTACGATAACTTACACTAACTTACACTACTACGTGAACTTTAACTTAACTTAGCTTTTTTAAATATAAAACTTACCCGCTGGTTATATAATGGCCAAGTCCCTGGACGCCCCGGCAGGAAATTAAAAATCTCTTGCGCACCTAGTGCAGATATGCCAGGTGTACCCCAGCGCCCTCGCTGTACCACAGGTAGAACTATACCCAACCAATTCAGATTTTCCCTGCCGGTGTAGCCGTCGGTTCTTTTGGAAATTCTTTCTTGCATTTTACACTGTTTGGACGTTATTTGGTGATGTATTAACGTTTTTTGAGTTTAGGCTTTCGCCCTATTATTTGATGTGATCACGTATTTATAACTTGAAAGGTAAAGTTAAAAGGTTTATCGACCTATTTTAAACCTCACAAAAGCATAGGACGAAAGGTAAACTTCTCGTCCATTGATGAAGTCACAGCCTTATGTCGTCGGCTATAAGTCCGTCTTGCTTTTACAAAGAATTATAAGTGAATACTTTCGTTTGAAATATTAAGTTATAGATTTAATTAAAGGATTATTATTCTAAGAAAATTTTATCCTTTTAATAGTTTTCTTAAGGTAATCTTCAATCTGTTTGCTAAGTTTAACTAGCGTTCAGTTGTTACACAGTTATCAGTATTGTTACAATATTACGATACAGTATTTCGTAGAGATTTTTATGAATACAGTGGAATCTCTTCATCCAAACGTATCTACATCCGAAGTAAAATTCGAGCAAATTTTTGACTCTACACCCGAATTTTATTTCGACACACGAAGTAAGCAATTTTCGTCGTACGGTTGTATCCGAATTTTTCGACACGCGAAGTACAATTTAAACACGTTCCAACTCTACACCCGAATGTTTTTTTCAACACTCGCAGCAAACAATACTCGTACGCGTAGTCGGTGCTCATAGCGCCTGAAGTGTTTTTTATTTCCGCCGATAGAAGGCAGCACATCGACCTCGGAGGGACGCTCAATTAGCGGGTCTTGGGTCAGTCCTCTGTTCTCGTCGGCTTTCTTTAGAAATTAAGCAGGAAATTATTGAAAAACATGAGCGTGGCCCACGTCCGCGTGAGTGAACTTGCTAAACAGTATGGCCGTAATATGTCGACGATCTCGACAATCCTTAAACAGAAGGAAGCTATTAAAGCAGTGAAACCTTCTAAGGGGATCACCATAATTTCCAAACGTCGTACCCCTATCATAGAAGAGATGGAACGACTTCTACTAGTGTGGATTAAGGATAGAGAGATCGTTGGCGACACCATCACCGAGACCGTTATCTGCGAGAAGGCGCACGCCATCTTTACGGACTTGGAGGAGAGCTCTGGGGGTGATGCTGGGGAGAGTTCAACCGAGCCTTCCTCAGATGATTTCAAGGCATCTCGTGGCTGGTTCGAGAAATTTAAGGAACGGTCCGGGATTCATTCAGTTGTTCGCCACGGAGAGGCAGCTAGTGCGGACACAAAGGCTGCAGCTGACTTTGTCAAGAACTTCGAAAAGATCGTGCAAGAAGAAGGCTATGTAGAGCAGCAGGTGTTTAATTGTGATGAAACCGGGCTGTTTTGGAAGATGCCGAGTCGAACCTACATCACTGCCGAAGAGAAGAAATTGCCTGGGCATAAGCCAATGAAGGATCGGTTCTTGCCCTATGTGCCAACGCTAGCGGGGACTTTGAAGTCAAGCCCTTACTGGTTTACCATTCAGAGAACCCTAGAGCCTTTAAAGCACACAACGTCGATAAGGATCAGCTTCATGTTTTCTGGCGATCCAACTCGAAGGCCTGGGTCACTAGGCAATTCTGTTTTCGGCCCTTCTGTGAAGAAGTATCTTCATGAACAGGAATTGCCTAAGCGCCTGCTATGCCTTGACAATGCACCCGCTCAACCCCCCCCCCCCCCCCCCCGACTTGAAGATGATATCTTCGATGAATTCAAGTTCATAAAGGTGCTGTATCTTCCACCGAATACCACCTCTATCCTCCAGCCCATGGACCAGCAAGTCATCTCTAATTTTAAGAAGCTGTACACCAAGCACTTATTTAAACAGTGCTTTAATGTCACGCAAAGCACCAACTTGACTTTGCGTGAATTTTGGAGGGGCCACTTCAACATCGTGCACTGCTTGAAGATCATAGATCAGGCTTGGGTAGGATTAACTCGACAGACCCTCAATTCTGCCTGGAAGAAGCTGTGGCCTGATGCAGTTTCTTCCCGAGATTTTGAAGGTTTTGACCCCGAACCTGATCCCGTGGTTGGTGCAGCGGAATCCTTAGAGGAAATCGTCTCCCTTGGCAAGTCCATGGGTCTGGAGGTCAACGCAGATGACGTTACGGAACTCATCGCCGAACATCACGAGGAACTTACCACGGATGAGCTCAAGGAACTCCATGCTATGTCGGAGCACATGAGTGATGACGAGGAAGGGAGCGAGGAGGTAGAACATGTGTTAGGTTCGGCGCAAATAAAAGAGGTGTTAAGAAAATATCAAGACGTGGTCGACTTCATCGACAAATACCATCCAAAGAAATTGCAGGTTTGTCGTGTAGTTCCTCAATTCGATGATGTTTGCCTAACTCACTTTCTAAACATTCTGAAAAGCCGTACCAAGCAATTATCTATCGATACTTTCTTTAAAAAAACTGCGAAGCGAACTCGCAATGAAGAGGATGTAAGTGATTCGAAGAAAACGGCAAAGAGTGAAGCGGAAGAAAGTGAAACAAAGAAAACGGAAAAGAGTGAAGCAAAAGAAATTCAGTCAATTTTAAATGTAGAGAGTGAAAGTGATTAAAATTATGTAATCATCAAAAAGAAAAAAAGAAAATGTAAAAAAAAAAATATAAAATATAAAAATAAAAAAAAATAAGCTAAGTTATGTTAAAGTTCACATAGTGTAAGTTAGAATAAGTTACGGTAGTGTACGTTTATCGTAGTTAACCTCTCTACCTCCTCGCCGCCTGTCCGTCTCCTCTCTGCGTAGTAAGACTAACAACACCTGCGCTGGAGTTTCTAAGGTAAAGTGACGCTAAAAATCCGTTTCTTATTTATCATTTTTTGCTAATTCTTCTTATTTACAGGTCTATTCTTCTTATTTACATGTCTATTATCTAATTTAGTGTTCATTATTCTCATGGGAAAATTATGCGTAGTAGTTTATTAAGAAGTTATCATAGGTTTTTGGGCTCAACCACGGATTAATCCTATTTCAATGTATTCTTATGGGAAAATTCGTTTCTACATCCGAAGTTGGTTCTGGAACGGATTAAATTCGTATGTAGAGGTACTGTAGTACATTCTTCTTACTTCTCAAGTTTTTTAGTTGTACTATATAAAAGGAACTTTTTATTTTTGAAATTAATTGTTCCTGTCAGTATTTTTCCTTAGTCAGAAATTAAAGCAAGTTAATTTTCTCTTAATGTTTATACGAATCGATGTAGTGCACGATTCTATTTATCGTTGTTTCCGTAGTGGAATACTAAGATTGTTTTATATAAAGTGTAAATGTTCCAAATAATACGAATGATGATTCATCTCTTATTGGAATTCCTTAGTTTAAGGGTTTATTTTATTTTATAAATGTTATACCTACTAAGGTAATATTTAATATTTTGTTACATTTATATGGGATTCGGAACTTTTGTATTCCCATTCAAACAATTGTCCAGTAACAGAATTATCAATTTCTCCCTACGGAGTTCGTTTCCTTTGAGAGAGTGTATTCTTTGGTTTTCAGGTAATTATGAAACTATCTTTGTGCCAAAGAGTAAAGTGCAAATTTTTTAGTGATAAATTGTTCAGTGAATTTTCTTTAGTGGAGAGTGCTTCTATTCGGACCTGTCGTTATCCTAGCCTTAGACCTCTGTCGAGCTCCTGGACCCAGGGGAGAAGTTAAGTCAGACGGCGAAAGGAATCGAGAGGGTAACCAGGCGTTACAGTCTTTTAAGACATGAACTGAAGTCCTCTCGAGCGTTTTCTGTCGATCACCAGAATGCTCACCCTCCGATAGATAAAGCGAGGTATTAGTGTTTTCAAAGGCGCTAAGCTGAAAACAAAATTAGATTAGTTCTGCGTGTGTTACGCTTCATGCGGCGCAGACGCAGTGCCTCCACCGCCAGCTGATGGGTGTCGTCTCTCGACAGTGGCAAGCGCTACGGTTCGACGCAATTAATGCTGAATACGTTTCGCCTAAGGTTGATCCTTGATTTTTGTAGTTAGGCAGGAAACAGCATCTATCTTCGTTTATGCAGTCTTTTCAGCCTGCCGATAACAGTGCGGTTGGATGTCTCGATTCCGGTCTTTGACACGGTCGCACAGGCGTCGTGTCTTTAACGTGAGGTCTTGTTGTCGCACAGGCGGCCTACCAACCGCAATGTTTTATGGTGGGGGAAAGTGGATGCTTTACTCGATTACCTGCTCAACGCAAACCTACTGCTCATAGCACCTAGTATCAGTCTATACAGACTCCCCGACGTTCGCCAGGCAGCAGAGCCGGTGTAGCGTCATCGGAACGGTGCGGCAACGGAAACGGAACGTCGACGGAATGGAGCGAAGCGCCACGTCAGTGTGGACGCTTCAACGTCGGTGTGGACGTTTCAGCGTCAGTGTGGACGCTTTCAGTGTCAGTATGGACACTTCAACGTCAGTATGGACGCTTCAGCACCAGTGTGGACGCTTCAGCGCTAGTGTGGGCGCTTCAGCATCTGTGTGGACGCTTCAGCGTCAGGGTGGATGCTTCAGCGTCAGGGTGGACGCTGCGTCCGGGGTGGACGCTTCAGCGTCCAGGTGGAGGCTTCGCTACCCGTGACACTTTGATGTCTACCTGACCATGAACGTCTAGTGTTAAGTTATTGTTGCTCCAGGCGCTATATTAAGAAATAAATCTTAACTAGAAAGATTTTATATTCTCGGACCAAGGCCGGCTCCAACTCTTGGTTGTGAGAACTAGAATTAAAACCTCTAAGTATTGAGGTCTGAATTCAGAATCATAAGGAATGGATTCCTAAGAATCAAGACTTCTCTTCCTAGGATAGAGATTGTAAAAGGACGGGAATAATTTTCAGAAACTCATGAGAATTTTTCTAAGAGTTTCCTTCATATTTTTTTTTTTTTACCTGCTGCTCCTCGTTCCGACTTCAGAGTTTTCGCTAGTTGAGTTGATGGTGTCTCTAGTTATTTTATTATTATTACAAGCCAGCTACAACCCTAGTTGGGAAAGCAAGATGCTTTAACCCAAAGGGCTAATTTAAGGAACGTTGGCCTAGTAAATTAATGGTAAAATAAATTAATAAATTAACATTAAATCATTCTCAGGAAAATAACGAACCTTACTATAGAGATTGATACAGCGCTTGCAGCTGCAACAACAGAAAGGGCATTAAGGCCTTTTATGAGAATAGAACGTAAAAGTATATCTCCCACCACGGGCAGATCTTTTATGATTTAAGGTATTATGCTTTTAAACCGCTCTTGTTAGTGGCTCGTAAACATAGCGCAGTGCTCTGGAGGAGGTGTTTGTTCGTGTTCACCTTGCCCCTAGTCCTATATCTCTTCCTTACGTTCCAACCCTTAGGAGAAGGAAGGTCGGTAGGCTGAGGTTCTTCGCGGACCTTGTGCATTAAACGTCTGTTCCGCCGACCGATATTGTTGATGCAGTCCAAGACGTTCTTTCTCCACTTTGGAATGATGAAGTTGGAATGTCTTGAAGCGATAAGTTCGTCATCGCTATGGTATCATGGATCTTGTAAATGTTTTCTGCATATTAGAATGCAGTTCCCTGACGAGAATGACTGTCTACGTTTTCCCTGTCTTCCAGACTAGGAAGTTACTCGTCATGTATGCATGCAAACAGAATTTTCCTGCGCAGCAAACGTGTTTGATGCTTAAACAGGAAGCAATCGAGTGTGTTTTTTCTTCCGCGATAGAAGCAGAAGTCAGACAAGTCACATACAATCCTAGCTCTTCCTCTGGATTCTGACTCACTTTCAGGGAGGAAAGGCTTTGCCCTCATCGAAGGTCGCAAAACCTAGACTTGGTAGTTACCAATCAATTTGTCCTAGACCTTTCAGGAGTCGTATGTTTTCTTATCGTGCAGTATTTAACGTTCGCCGGAAGGTTTTTCTTTTCGGAAGAAGGCGACGTGTCGGCACCAGAATCGTGTAAGACACATAGTTCTTCCGGGGAAAAGGTGCTCAGTCTGCTTCTGTTCACACATCTTACCCTCCCCCAGTTTGGGGAAAGCTCTGTTACGTTCTTCTGAGGTCTAGCGACTACTGTTGACGGTATCTCACAGCATTGGATACGTTCAGTTCGCACACAAGGCGCGCTTGAAATGTCATAGGGACTCTCCCAGGTCGCTCTCAGGACTACGGTTGATGTTCTCTCCTGGCCTTCGCTCATGCTTGGGTTGGCGCACTCGCTACCCCCGCGAGTGTAGCTTTGGTCTGAGCTAAAAGAGGTCTATTTCATCTGTGTTTAGCGTTTACGATTCTCGGGGGGGAGAAAATATCCTCCTAAATGGTCTAAGGACTACCAGAGATCAAAGAAATGGTTTTCCGACCAGTGTCAGAAGGCATAGGTCTTCTATGCTTTGTGACGCTTCCTCGCAGAGATATGCTCGTGTTACGAGAAACGTTAGAGCGGGTGCTTGTAGAAATCTGGTCTCTCTCTTACGACAGACGTCACGCAGACACAGACGCAGGTTCTGGTCTCTCCCTCACACAGTCACAGACGCAGACGCCTGTCTGGTTGTATGTTGGACGCTGACAGCCTAAGTTGATCCTTTCAACGAGTTGTCCCATTTTCGCGGTCTGCGGGACGCGTGACTCTCACTCATGTGGATGCATCCTACATGGGACAACTCTCGGCAATCAGTTCCGTCTTTCCGTCAATGACCGGTCGAGATGCTGTCGCCTCCACGCAGCACGCTGTAGATTTACAGCAAGTGGGGCTCACACACAGCGCTGTTTCCACACGACAAGATGAAATATACGGCTCGATGACACCTTACGGCAATGCAAGCACATGCGACATTATGGTCACATGCTAGACGCATACAGTCAAATCTTTCTCACAGCAGTATAAACAGACTATTGTCTCTCCTTCGCGTCTCTCTGGCTTCGCAGCTAACGCTCCCTCATGTCAAGCTTTGGCTTTAAGTTTGTTGAACACTCGCTGATTACACACGATCAGGTCTTAACCTCACAGCATGAGGTTCACGTTGTGATGCTTCTTTTCAACAAGCCTAGCTTTAATATCGGTTTCTTGCGGCCGATATGGACAAGTTTTGGGAGGCGGTTCTAGATTCCTCTTCTTTCTCACGGCATGTTGGGTGTAGGCAGCATGCTGGAACCATGCTGGACTCATTCTGGGACCATGCTGGGTGCATGCTGGAAGTATGTCTTTAGTCCTTTTCCCCGTGTCAGGATCACAAAATTTTTATGTTAAACCTTCAAGCTTTAGGCCTAGCTGCCTCCAGTATTTCGTAAAACCCCTAAGATCTAGAGGGTTGTTTGAAGGAGACAGCTGAGGCTTTCGCTTGTACAAAGGACATTGCCTCAAGGCTTTCCAACCCAATTAGAGTGTTTTATGGAGTGGTGTAGAGCTAGAGCCGGCTCTTCTTTAGGTAACTCTAACACAAGTGGTATATTTTTTCTTAGACCTTAAAAGAAAACACATTTTCTTTCCTCCTCGGCCATCGAAGGATACGGGAGTATGTGGGCATCTGTCCTCAGACGCAGAAGATTTGATCTATCAAATAGAGACCTTATAGGTCTTCTTAGATCATTTGAGAGGACTTGGAGGCATCAGCAAGATGCGCCAGCCTGGAATTTAGGGTTCGTTTCTGGAGTTTCGCGGTGGTGACAGATCCGACCCTTTACCCTTGGTTTCTTTTTAAGGCCTAACTTTGGAGACTTTCTGAGTAGGTCTACCATAGTTGAGAGTCAGTGAAGTTCACTCTTTTAGCAAGAACTCGGACTTCACATTGGTTAAGCCATAGGTACCTTGCAACCTGGAATCTTGCTCATTAACAAACATCTTTCTCATCCATAGCTTAAATCTTTCGGGATCATTATTCTCTCGAATTTGGTTTGGGATGGGCCGAGAAGAGTTTTTTGCCCGATTAAAACGATGAAGTTTTATTGGGACAAGAACAAAGAAGTTAAGAGTCTATTCATAACTCTTTGGTGCACGGTCAAGAAGCATGCGCTATCCATGTCTAAAACATTCTATCATCTCGTAAGGACCTTGATTACAAAGGTTCTTCCGCACGGTTGGGTGACAGATCGTAAGATGTTGTAAGAGTAAAGACTCACGAAGTTAGAGCTGTAGAAACTTCTGTAACTTAAACTAAACTGTTCTCTGCAAAGCATCGCATATACAGCCTTGTGAAGCGGTAATCCTGTATTCACCTTGCATTACTTTTACCGTGTCCAGCCTTTTTATGAAGACGTCTACGTTTTAGGATCACTTGCAACAACGAGTGCAGTAGTAGGTGAAACATTCTCCACTACATTTCCCTAAATTCCTAGTACCCCTGTTCTTCTCTTGGAACTGTTATATATATTTTTATGATTGTATGTGAAGATTGCTTGGCAATCTTCTGCAATCTTTGACCTAGTCAGGTGGTCATTTTGTTCCTAGAGAGCGCCCGGAACAATGGTATTAGTTGAGGTCCTGTCATGTTATAGGTGGTTGTACCGTTTGATAGCTCCTAGAGATCATCAGCCCCGAGTGGATCACTGGATCTCCTAAGGATTGCAGACAAAATGGGGCAGAACATTGCCGTCGGCTTCCTTATCAGGTTAGAACCACTTAAGTTGTTCATGTAACTCTTTAGTGAATTTCCAATTATGCAGCTGTCTCTGATCCGCCACCAATGGGTGTCAATCAGTCATTATATAACCAGCGGGTAAGTTTTATATTTAAAAATGATATTTTCATAATAAAATAAAATTTTGAATATACTTACCCTCTGGTTGTATAAGTTTTAGACCCACCCTCCTCCCCTCTAGAGACCATGGGTCATGGAAAATCTGAATTGGTTGGGTATACTTCTACCTGTGGTACAGCGAGGGCGCTGGGGTACACCTGGCATATCTGCACTAGGTGCGCAAGAGATTTTTAATTTCCTGCCGGGGCGTCCAGGGACTTGGCCATTGTATAACCAGCGGGTAAGTATATTCAAAAATTTATTTTATTATGAAAATATCATATTTTTTTTTTTTTCATTTTCATCATTTTATATTTTTTTTTTACATTTTTTCTTTTCTTATTTTTAATTTTCATCACTTTCACTCGATTCGGTCTTCCTTTTCTTTGCTTCACTTTCTTTCTTTTCATCATGATCACTAGACCGTTTTAAAGATTTTTTAAAGAAACTATCGAGTGAAAGTTGCTTTGTACGGCTTTTGAGGATTTTTCTAAAATGCGTTAAGCAAACATCATCGAACTGGGCAACAACACGGCGAACCTGAAGTTTCTGTGGGTGATGCTTGTCGATGAAATCAACGTGTTGATGATATGCCAGCATCTGTTTCATTTCCGCCGTACCTAAAATTTCGCCTACCTCCTCGATCTCCTCCGACTCACTCAAACGCGCTTGGAATTCATCATGCTGCATGGTTTGCAGCTCCTTGAGTTCCTCGGTGGTGAGCTCTTCGTGATGCTCATCGACGAGTTTGGTGATGTCATCTTCATCCACCTCCAGACCCATGGACTTGCCAAGGGATACAATCTCTTCGACGTCTTCCTCGGCAGCAAGCACAGGTTCATTGTCGGGGCCAAAACCTTCGAAATCTCTGGGAGCAACAGCATCAGGCCAAAGCTTCTTCCAAGCGGAATTCAGGGTCCAACGAGTTACTCCCTCCCAAGCATGATCAATGATCTTTAAGCAGTGCACGATATTGAAGTGGCTCCTCCAAAATTCACGCAAAGTTAAGCTGGTGCTTTGCGTGACATTAAAGCACTGCTTAAATAAGTGCTTGGTGTAGAGCTTCTTAAAATTAGAGATGACTTGCTGGTCCATGGGCTGGAGGATAGGGGTGGTATTCGGTGGAAGATACAACACCTTGATGAATTTGTATTCGTCGATGATATCATCTTTGAGTCCGGGGAGGTGAGCGGGTGCATTGTTCAAACAAAGCAAGCACTTCAAAGGCAAATTCCTCTTTTGAAGATACTTCTTGACAGCAGGGCCGAAAACTACTTTTACCCATTCCACAAAGATATGCCTAGTAACCCAAGCCTTAGAATTGGAACGCCATAGAACATGTAGCAGGTCTTTATTAATTCTATGTACTTTAAATTCCCTAGGGTTTTCGGAATGGTAAACTAACAGAGGCTTAATTTTGAAGTCCCCGCTGGCGTTGGCACAAAGCGCAAGAGTCAACTGATCCTTCATTGGCTTATGTCCAGGCATTTTCTTCTCTTCAGCGGTAATGTACGTTCGACTAGGCATCTTCTTCCAAAACAGACCGGTTTCATCACAGTTGAAAACCTGCTGCTCTACGTAACCTTCCTCCCCCACGATGCTTTCGAACTTTTTAACAAGTCTTTAGCAGCCTTAGTGTCCGAACTCGAAGCTTCTCCATGACGAACAACTGAATGAATCCCGGTCCGTTTCCTAAATTTCTCGAACCAACCTCGAGACGCCTTGAATTCCTCCGTCGTAGGATCGGCTGAACTCTCCCCCGCGTCACCCCGAGAACGCTCCGCCTTCAAGTCACTGTAGATAGCGCTGGCCTTCTCACAAATGATCGTTTCCGTAATCGTATCGCCAACAATCTCCTTGTCTTTGATCCATATTAACAAAAGTCGTTCCTTCTCTTCAAGGGCAGGGCTACGACGTTTAGAAATAATCGTGATCCCCTTCGAAGGTTTCACTGATTTAATGGCTGACTTCTGTTTTATGATCGTCGAGATCGTCGACATATTCCGGCCATATTGTTTAGCCAGATCGCTAACACGTACACCTCGCTCATGCTTTTCTAGGATTTCCTGCTTTAATTCTACAGTGAGCCCTCGCTACTTCGCGGTTCGACCATCGTGGATTCACCACTTCGCGGATTTTTTTCATAACCCATGTATATACATATATCGCGGATTTTCCGGAAATTTTGAAAATTCCGCGATGTGACCGATGGTGCGAGATTGGAGAAAGTAAGGAAAATTGAATCATGATTGATTTTCAATATAGATGAAACTTTGAGGAGCAACAAAGATATCATTTGTTAGAGAGATAGAGAGAGGTAAGGAATGGGAGGTAGTGAAAAGTAGCCCACAGAGAGAGAGAGAGAGAGAGAGGGGGGGGAGCTTTAATGTAATAAACAAAAAAATTTGATAGGTTATAACACAATGGTGCTTATGTAATATCAACTGTATACTGTAAACGGTTTGAATAAGTTAAGAAATGGTATAAACGATACTTTGTTAGTGTATTCGCACACTCTCAGGAGCGGCAGCTAGATGTCAGCTGATCTAATCACAGCCAAAAGTAAAACAAAAAGAAGTCAACAATACTCGATTTTTAAAACACACCCGAAATTTAAAAACAAAAGTACACGCTTTCTTAATGTGCAATTAACTATTTAAAGAGTAGCAATTTTCTAGAATAAAATGATGTTTCCCAAAAAATAGTGGTTTGCTGATGAAATCGGATGCCGTATTTTTTGCTATGATTGAAATGGATGTAGACTCGGCATAATTTTTTCGTTTCGTATTTAATTGACACTAAGAAAACTAATTTTAGTTTCTTCATCTAAATGTAAGTATTGTATAACACCGAGAGAGAGAGAGAGAGAGAGAGAGAGAGAGAGAGAGAGATGAATCAGCTGTTGTTATGGAATGCCGTGTTTTTATTTCGTGAGAATTTCATCGCCACGACTATAACAACAACATACTGTACTGAACTTTACAGTATTATACAGACTACTGTAATATGATAAAGTAAAATATTTGTAATCTATTTTACATGAAATGGGGCTATTTTTTTGTTTAAAATTTACATTTACGTATGTAAAACAATCTCTCTCTCTCTCTCTCTCTCTCTCTCTCTCTCTCTCTCTCTCGTAAATTGATTTCCTGCTTTGCTACGTATGTATGATTTTATATAGATACGGTAAATAATATTTGTAATAACATATTTTATAAAAGCTTTTACTGTAATATCATTATTTATCACTTTCATCATGCACGTTAAATGCCTTCGTTTGTTTACTAAGCGTACTTTATGACGTCGTCATTTCAGGCGGCGTCATAAAGAAAAACATTTCATTCGGAAGTCCTAAGAAAAATTAAGTAAAACATTGGTAATAACAAAATCAACAAACTGTACTGAATAATCAATATAATCGATGCAAAAACTAACCTATACCCTGTACCTGTACACAGATGTGTAAATGCGTTTGTTTCTTCATTATGATCAGAGATAAACGTAAACAAAACATTGGTTGCCATCTTTTATCGTGCTTTTTGGCGTGTTTAGGAAATGCATGATATAAAGTCGCCTTTAATATTTGTGCCTGTTTTAGTTTAGGGTACTGTAGTACATGCATTAAGTGTTCTGTACATTAAAGGGTAGTTTGTTAACAGTACTACGTACAAGGGAAGGTTTTAAAAGTCTGAATATACGTTAAATAAATAGGTAAATATGGTGTCACTACTTCGCGGATTTTCACCTATCGCGGTCGGGTCTGGAACCTATCTACCGCGATAAAAGAGGGTTCACTAATGAAAGCATAGACTTCCTCTCTTTCTCACCACTGCTACTACTTCCTGAACCGAAACTGAGCTTTTTAGGACCCATGATTACGGAACACAGAAAACAACACGTGAAAAGGCAAGATAAAAAACTGTTAAAACTGAGCGAATAGAGGACTGATCAAGGTGACGCTCGATTGGCGTCTCTCCGATGTGCTGCCGTCTAGCGGCGTCAACAACAAACTACGCTGCACGCTTTCGAGAAAATTCCACGGGTAAGCGTATTGTTTACGTCGTATGTTTGAGCAACACTTCGTATGTTGAGACAGAAATTTGGTCGAATTTTACTTCGTATGTTGGAAAATTCGTATGTAGAGGTTCCACTGTATTCTTATGCGAAAATTCGTTTCTACATCCGAAGCCGGTTGTGGAACGGATTAAATTCGTATGTATAGGTACCACTGTATCTGTTTTTGACGTTGTTAATAGTTTATATAGGACATATCTGTTTTGACGCTGTTACTGTTTTTAGAATGATATATTGTTAATTTATTCTCATCATTTATTTATTTCCTTATTTCCTTTCCTCACTGGGCTATTTTTCCCTGTTGCAGCTCTTGGGCTTAAAACATCTTGCTTTTCCAACTAGGGTTGTAGCTTGGCTAGTAATAATAATAATAATAATAATAATACTTTCTAGACGACCGATGAACTGGTACTTGAAAGTACGCGTCCTTCAAGTCTATTGAAAGCATAAAGTTGTACTGCCTGATGGCTGACAGCACAATGCGAACTGTTAGCATTTTGAATGCAGTTTGCTGCACAAACTTGTTCAATGGCGAAATGTTGATGATCGGTTTCCAACCTCCTGGTGACTGATCGTGTACGACTTCCAGTGCATCCTTCTCCAACATTTCCTGGACCTCCGCCTCCAAGGCCAGAGCCTTCAGGAATGTTGGAGTCTATGTGTGGAACGCTGTTGGAATGGAGGATAGGGGGTGAGCGATGAGGCACGAACGGGAGCTTGTACCCTTCACGAAGGGTCGACACTACCCATTCCTCGGCCCTGAGGTGCTGCCACATTGCCCAATGGCGCGATAGGCATCCTCCTACCCTCCGCAGCATGGGAAGTGGAAAGCCAATCTCAGCGTTTCCCTTTCCCTTGCTTGCGCCTGTTCTTTCCCCGACGTGGCGGAATTCCCGAGGGAGGCTGAAAGGTCTTTGGGGGCAGTACCCTTCTGAACAGGAGCAGGTCTCGGCTGCACAGGAGCAGCAGGAGCACGACCAGTGGTACTCTTGCCACTTCCCTTGGGCTTGGCCTGACTCGGCCTGGCTGCGGATGGTTTCGTGGGACCAGGTCCCTTGAAACTCACAGCTTGTGCCTGGTAGATAATGGAGTCCTTCGAGTTGAGTCGCTATTTATCCCGCGCGGCCTAAACTTCCTCTGGTGGAAAGAGAGAAGTTGCAACTCTAATAGGAAAGTTCCTGAGTGCCAGGGCCTCTCCTGAACCAATATATCTCGCCAAACAAGTGGCTACTGCCTCACGTTTATTGAGGATAAGATTGGCATCCTGGGTAGCAAGCTGGTCCAAGAGAAAAGCAACAGCTTTCCCACCAAACAAAGCCAGGTTCCTGTACTGCTCCATGTGTTCGGGGTTAGTGAGCTTGATGTCCCGCGCGAACACTGTGGCCATACCACACCAGTGGTCGGGCCACGAAGCAGCCTTGAGAGCAGCTACAGAGATGGACTCCATAGTTGAAATCTCAGAGGCTGAGAAGGCCACTCTCTGGGATTTCAAGCTCTCGACCGAGGAACCCCCAGCAAGCGCTCCGACCGCGGGGTCGAAGAGGGAGAGGACAAGACACAAAAGACTCTGTGATATAGTACCTCTTCTGTCGCTGGAGTGATTGAGGGAGAAGCTTGTTTGAACCTTGGGCTATGCGAGTCACCAGGTCCTGCGATCTGGTCACTCACTCGGCCAATGCTCGAGCAGCCTGTCTCAACCAGGGTAGTGTGAGGGGCTGTGAACTGCCTTCGGGAGCTCCCCATAGGATCTCCAAGGCTGTACACTTATCTCACACACTACCGCAGGAGGAGCACTGAGGCCATTAATCTCACGCATGGGGTTATTGACCTCTAGGAACTGCGACTCCACCTTGTGATCTTCTGTCTCCACGACCGGTGAAGGCCGTGGAAGTGGTTGATCCCTCGGTCCCGCTACATCCGTAGGTGTAGGGTAAGCGATATGCTGCACGGGTGATGACATCCCCCAGGAATACCCTTGCTCTGGTCCTAGGACTGAACCAGGCGTGTATTCAGGAGTGAAGGAAAGATCCAGGCAGGGTTCATCCCCGATGGAATGCATCGAGGTTCCCACTGCGACCGAGTGCGTGACTGGTCGCTGCGAGCCCCACGAAGCTCCCGAAGGAGCTTCAGCACGAGCGGGGTCGCTGGGAACTGCAGCACTCACACTAGGAGGTGTAGACAGGTTAGTCGCACGAGTATTGCGCGCGGCCAAACCTGTTACATGGCCAGAAAACAATGGGGGGGTTGGCTGCATCTTGCGTGGCTGGTATGCGCGAGAGCTAGCCTGATCATGCACGACCGGCCCCCATGCCGCAAGCTGAGCCGCGAGGTGGCTCCATGCCAGGCCCGAGTTGTGACTGTCTGGGGCTGCTCCCTGCTCACGCAACATGAGTCGCTGAGTTGGTCGCGTGGCTACCCCAGTGGTGGTAGTCGTGCCTACCGCAGATTCTTCAAGAGAGACCACAGCTGAAATTTCTCGTGCCAAAGCCAGGACTCTCCTTTCCCCGCTCAAGAGCGGTTTAATTCGAGTCTGAGCAGTAGATCGGGGGCCCGAGGACCCCGTCACCATGCTCTGGGAGACGATACCTACGCCCTCGAGCGCGGTTGTCGTACATGGAGGCCTTGGACGAGATTCTCCGTGAACAATCCCACTAGTGCGGGAACACGGTAATCTCGCACATCGCCCTCATTCTCCGTAGGAAAGAGGTGTCTCAGGGCGCCATGTCCCTTCGACTGCGACTGGCCTTCCTGGGCCTCTTCACTTTCCTCTTTCCCCTGGGGGAGAAGAGTCAGAGTCAGAAGATGAAGACGAAGAGGAGGAGGAGGAACTACAAGAGGAATGCTGCCCAGCCTTCCTCCTCTTGTGCCTTCTCCGAGGTGCTGGAACGTTTGTCGAGGCTACAGCAGACGACACTGGACGCGGATGAACAACCTGAGCCATGTCTGTAGGAAGGGCCGTGGTCGGTGAACATGGTGAACCTGAAAAACATATTGTATCAGCAGGAGTTTGGCAGATTTTAATTTTAACTGCTTATCAGCAGACGATTTGGCAGATTTTAATTTTAACTGACTTGCAGGCGAAGCTGTAAAGGATTTGCCATCAGTCGTTAAAGAAATCTCAGTGATTAAAACCTTACTCTCCCTTGTTTTAACAGGGAGTCCTGCAATTATTTTACCCTTGGAAAAAGTTTACATTTTGCCAGGAGCAAATCCTTTATCAGGTACATAGTCAACAACAGGGGCGTCAGTGAACATGGGAGTCAATAAAGCTACAACCAAGGGTTGCCAGGTTTCCTAAGTGAGAAAAGGCTTACTTTGATCAACTGCGGCTTTAAGAAGTTAAAAAAGGCCAAACGTATAGCCTTTAAAGCCAACCTTTTATGATATTGCTAAGGTGATCCAATTTTAAATAAAAAAAGGCCAAATTTCATGTCTTTAGCCGAAAAAGGCCAACCTGACAACCGTTACAAACCTGATTATATTCATGTGTTCATCAACAATCGTATCATTCAAATGACGTTGTTGAAGCTTGTCCGCCATGTTTAAAGGGCGTCTTAAATTTAAGTCAAGCTTACCTGATAATCTGAGAGACGCCCAAAATTGCCCCTGCTTACCGGGTAACGTGTCGTCATTGGTAACAGCAACCTGTCGGGTGTCTCTTGGGATCGCCAAAATAGCGGGAGCGCTAAGGTCAACCGCCCCCCGCCGAAACCCGACAGGGTGTGGATCTGGGTTTCCTAAAATGGCGGCAGCCAGGATTCACACTACGGCAAGGAGAACCTTGAGAGCAAGGTTTTCCCCTGCATGTCGAACGTGACGAACACCACCCACTGCAACGCCCGCCACGGCCTGCACAACATCGCATTTTAAAGAGTAACTTTCTCCTTCATAACAAAGACCAATCACTAGTACACAGGCACAAGAGAAGGTAAAAGGCTGTTGTGTAGAGAGCAGAGAGCAGGCAACCATCCACATTGAGCCGAAGCGAGTGAATGGGGAAAGCGGGCTGGCGGTGGGGGGAGCTAAGCTCCGCCCCATACCGCCAGCCAATCAATCAGCACAACTGCCTAGTTTTCTTTCTCTTTGGCTGTTTCAGCTGAGCTGAAGCGAATTCCTATATTAAATGATTACGAGGTTTGTATATCGCGTCGGAACAAAACAAAATTTTAGGGCGAGTTTGAGTGTTTCTCTGCAAGAAAGGCTTATTTGTGTACATGTGCATGTAGTGAAGATTTATTTAAGGTTTGTTCTTTGGCAGAGTTTGGTCTCTTTCTCTGCCTCGGAAGGTTATGTAATAGTGCTACTGTATTGTCTTTTTTTTTCTTTATTTTATGGTTGTTTTTCTTCTCTTTCGTGGATTTGACTTAGAAAAGATATATATATTTTTCTATTATATTAACCGACATTTTTATTTCAAGATTATTAACTGGGGGTGAATTTGAATTGTTTTTCTGCTAAAAAAAATGTGTTTGTGTAGTGAAAATCCGCGAATTTGCGTGGCAACCGTGAATTGAAAAAAAAAAAACTTTGAACCTAACCAGCGAGTATGCGGGGGCGTGAATGACGAACCGCAAATGGGCAAGGGAATACTGTAAGCAATATCGGCGTCAACGTCCTTCGATGTCAGGATGCTAGAGAACCTTAAATCATTAATTCATTCATTCATTTAAAAAACTGACCCTGTCTCCATCCCTGATAATAACCATGTGAGAAAAACTTCCTGTACCCTAGTGTTCTTTGCTAATAGGTAATTTTAGGGCACTCGGGGTTTTATTGGTTTGTCTGGGTGTAGGGTGTTTATTAAACACTAACTGAAACAAATCCAAGTATTACAACATTTATATGTGGTACTTGATGCATTCAGGCGGCATGGGTAGTCCGAAGGGAAGGACCAAATCACGTGGTCCTTCAGGCAGCCAATATTCTTCACTCACCCCTGTAAGGTCAGTTAGACTTGTTAGTTTTCCTTCTTATTTTTTGGAATATGCACGAGTGATCGATTGGACTTTGTGGCAGACTTGTCCTGGATTTGGCATTTATCAATTTAATGGTTGGGGGTTTGTTGTAATTTAAGTATGCCAGCTGGAATGATGGTTCCTTTTGGAGAAGCAGTGCATGACATCAGACAATTTACAACTATTTTGGTGCTGTGGCAAGTTCAAAGGAGTTTTAAGGTGCGAGGTCTCTCCTTCACACTGAGTCTGTGCTTTGCATGTTGATACACTGGAGAGAATAATTCTTTGCTAACCATGTTTTATCGGAATCCCTGCAATACCTGTTAACCGCACAAATGAGAAAGAAACAAGCTTATCCGAAAGCTGCTTCGATCAAGAAAACAAAGTGCCAAAGGGTTTGCCTTCAAAGGAATGTAATGACTTCTCCAAAATGCCTTGCCAGTTCAATCTGGTGTGGTTCTATTAGACTATAAGACCCTCAGGTACTACAGACTGAGTTAGCCTCTCCAACACACCAACTTAGGATTTTATTTGTTCTCATGGGTCATATTACACAGCACTGTCTGAGGTGTCATTTACAGCAGAGATGAAGCTGGAGGGAGAAAAAAACCTGTTATTGTGAAATAAAAGTTAAAATAAGTTGTTCCACAAGAGGGGAGACAAAAAAGATGAAGGTAAAATATATGGTTAGTGTTTACCCATTTCTTTAATTTTATTGAAATTTTCATGTGTCCTTTAGGTCATGAAAAATTTTGCAAAAGCTTTGTATCTATGGAAAAGTCTTAATTTTTCATGTATCATTAATTAAACAACCCCCTAGTTGGTAATGATGGCATTTAATAATTTCATATTAAGATGTGCAAGGGCACTTTTTATCTCTGAAACAAGCCTACTCCTAGCCTTCAGGTAAATGAAAGCCAAACAGGATCATATTGCCTGTATTTGCTAGTTATCTTACATATTGAATATTAATGTATTATTATACAGTCATTGGTATTTTAAGCAGAGCTGGTATTGAAATATAAAATAATACAAAAATACATAAATATACATTCTAACAGGTTGATCTTGGAAAGACAATACATGACTTGGATATAGGAGAGAAACTCTGCAGTCATCAGTAGTAGCCATTCTCGGAGGGTCATCCTACTCCTGTAAGTATGTACTAAGTACTTTAATATATTTCACATAGCATTTCTTCTCTTCAAGTAAAGAATACCCTTCCATTGGGAGTATAGATGTGGTAGTAAATGACTGCAATTTACTCCTATGAACAAGTCTGTATGTGAATAGAATGAATGAATTGAAATATGGTTGCAGTTAAAGGTAACCTGATGATGTGCCTGTAGTTGTACCATATACATTTTTATAATAGGCTCAGAGTGTGTCATACAACTGATTAAATTGTATTGTCTTGAATCTGTTAAAGAACTTATGCCTTTCATTAGTAATTCATCATTTACTTTACAAGGGTCTTATACCATCAGATTCAGGGAACTGAAAAAGAAGGTAATAATAATTTAATACCCTGTCACATAGTTAGGATCAGCAATCTCTTGAGGCTGTATTGTCAAATAATTCAAGATCAGTAACACTTGACCAGAATTGCGTTTTAACATTATATTGTACTGTATAAATAAAAATCATACTGTATAAATAAAAATCATAAGACCCCAATTTAGCTCAAATTTTGAGAAAGGAACTTTAAGGGAGATTGTTAGGAAATTCTTATATTCCATTATCAAGTAACTAGTTTACCAGATAATTCTGATTATACAGTTAGTTGAATGGGGAAGCTGTATACATTAAGGGATTAAATGATGATGCCTTTTTCATATTTTTAACAGCTGTGAAATCTACACAAGTTGTGGTTTTCTTACAAGCAGTTACATGACCAACATCAAACTGACATTTTACATCTACATTGAGGGTTTAACTATAGCGCTAGGTATTAATTAAATACTGAATATCATTTTACAGCAATTAATACAGGTTAACCTTTAGTTATAGAACAAAAATTTAATCTATACTAGATGAAGATAAAATGCTTTTCTTAACCAATACAAAAATAGTTATCTAAGTTGTGCTTTTTAATTTTCATGGAAGATATTCTTAAGGCCGTTTAAAGACCTTTATGTACATAGTAGCATCTGAAATATCAGTTTAAAAATTTCGCCATTTTATCATTTTTAATTACAAAAAATGTAAGTGATATGGCCTTTGCCGAGGTAATTTTTTTTAAGTATTGTGAAAGAAAGCTTATAATTTTTTTCACAATGAATTAAGTTTTTCTAATCTTATATTTTTACACTTCATGATGTACAGCTACTAATTTTTTTCATCTTAATCTACTGGTCCACAATATGGCTATCCAACTAAAAACATGATAATGAAAAATAAGGGAAAAATTACAAGATCATTGATCCAAAATGTAAAATTTTATTTAAATAAAAATAATTCCTCTCTATTTACAAAATATTAAGACTAATAAAGCAAAATTTACATTACATTCACATTTTACAATCCATTTTAAACTACCTGCAAAACAAAATGGTCAACATTTATAAATATTAACACAATGTCATAAATTCTTTCATCATTATCATTGCTCATGCTTTGTCCTACATTGTCATACACAAAATTCCTTATTGCTTCAAATTTATATACTGTACTGTACTTGTAAAATCAAACAGGATTTCATTAAGCATCACTGCAGAATAAAAATTACAAAATGTACAACTTGCATTGTCCAATAATGACATGCTCAACAAACTCTTTAGCTTACAAAGAACTTAATATAAATACAGGAGAACCTAAACATTATTCGTACATGTACCCGACATGGTTGTTCAATTTCTTTCCTAGTCCAGATTATGCTGCTGCAGCCAAAAAAAAAAAATGCTTACATTCATATAACTTTTTATCAGTACTCTATTAATTTATACAAACTGTACTTTCAATTTTAATTACATAAAGCCTTCCTTACTGCAGATATGTTTTGTACATCAAGGTTTGTCATGACATCTGCTTGTTTTCCATAGGGCAACTGAACTGTGTAATGAAGGGTTTAAAACCAGCTTATGCGCAGTCGCATATAGCTAACTTCTCACTGAATTTTGCAAAACTACAGCTACAAAAGCTTAATGTCAATCATCTATAGAAACAAAGCACCAAACAGAGTATTGTGCTTAGCTCAGGAATTGCATCTTTCACTTCTACTATGTTGTTTTCTGAAAAATCTTGTGCAACTAAAAGGACAGTTATGAAATTTACTCATCTCGATTTTGAAAATTAATTTTACAAATTTTATTAAATCATTCCAACATTATAGTGGATGATATATATTAAATCACAATGACAAAAACAACTGAATGAAAATTCTCAACTCAATCTGTATAATCACCTTAATTTTAAATTAAATACTGCCATACAATTGTTTATATGGATAACAATAAATGCTAGGCTCTTCAAAGAATGAAATTAACAAAAATTATGATAATGTATGAGTTAACTTGATGCTGAGTGCAACTTGTTTAATGAATTGGTGCTAAATGGTCGAACAAACATTGCCGAGTGGCCTTGTGAAGACCAATCGTGTGTCTGGATGGGGGTAGAATATTGCCGTTGACAAGTTTTGTTGTAGACTGGAAGAAGCTCATTGGCTTCACTGGACAGAGCCTGTTGAAAACACAATAAGATGATAAAATCATACCTTAGAACGATCTATAACGTAGAATTTCCAACAAAAAATGTTAATAGAAGTGCAATAACAACAATACATATGTTGATTTTTTTGCATTCATGTAAAGGGTAAACTTATCTATACTACAGCATAACCAATGTGACCATTGTAAGTATGTGTAGGTGGGGACATCATAGAGGTAATAGTTTTTATTCATATATTTACAGTAAATTATTATGTCTTCATATACAATTAATATGGCTTCATATATATCATTATTTATGTAACATTCTCTCTTGTCTGTAATATGGTAACAATTATGTATATACTTCATCTGTCAACATTGTACCAGTGTAGTCAGAAATTTGTGGCCAGGAAAGCAAACTTTTGTATCATCTCTGTTGTTGGTTATTAAGAACCCTAGCATTTAAAAAGTTGGTGTTTCTTCTCTCCTACAGTAAAACCTGGCAGTGAAAATTTTGAAACAGACTTTTCAAGTTTTTGAAGAGATCTCATATATGGGAAAGAGATTAGACACTGGGCAGTTGAAGAAAGACAAAAAAGAAAGTTAGAGGAAATACACTCGCATTAGTGTAAGGGGGAGGGTAATATCACAAATTTTTAGAGTAATTTGTATTTGATCCTACTGAAATAGAAGCCATCATCCTTCACAATAGAAGAATAGAGAACAGCAAAGCTGGAACACAGCAGTTAAAAACAGATTGTGTACACTTATCAATAGTGGGGCGATAACTGTTACCCCCCTTTCTCTGAGAATTCTTTTAAGATCTTAGCCATGGGTGAGAATAGAAGTTCTTCCTGGCTGGAGGTTTTGGCATATTTAATTTTGTTTTCTTTCTTTTCCAGCATGTTTATGAATTGTTTGCAGTCATCAGTGATTCTTCAGCACCTTCTGAAATGTATGGGTTCCAGCAGAGGCTTCAACAGCATCCAAGGGCTTCTTGGAAGTGGTGCAGGTTCATCATCATCATCTCCTACGGCTAATGACACAAAGCCAGTCATCTCTATCTTGAGCTTTGAAATCAATACTTCTCCAATCATCATTCATTTGTGGCTTATGATTGTCTTCCTTGGGGAAACAGTCTTCAGTGCCCTTGAAGTTATGCTGGAGGTGGTTTAACCCCTAGTTCTCACTTAGCAATCCTTGAGGTTCGTGGCCTTTCCACAGAAATATCTTTGGAAATATCTTCCTCCCAAGGGCTCTTTTTTTTTCAGCTTGAGTGGGAGCAATTGGGACTCCAAGGCGGACATTCCCATGGAGCAGTAGCTCTTCAGGTTTTCCTGTTCTTCTCTCACCTGTCCTGGGACCTTCAGGGGAGAAAGGTACCCTTCCGTAACTTTCATAGGGCAAGTTCTAGACCTTCATACAGACCCTCCGGGGTTCACAGGGAAGCTGGTTAATTTTTAGTCATCCATCAGAGGCTTCGGAGGGGGAGACTTTACCCTTGAGATCATTGTCCACAGGAAAGTTGCAAAGTCCACAGTCTTCCTTTGGAAGGCGAGTCTTCTCCCAGGTGCTCTTTCCAAGGGAAGCAGCCTTCAGTTCCTGCCTCTCCATCTGCCTTGGAACTTCCAGTGCCTCCTGCAGTAACCTCCAGCATTTTCAGAGCTTTCTGTGGGGTCTTCAGTCAGCCTCCCATTCCTGGGCTCCTTCCAGCACTCTGACCCAGATTGATCTTGTCTTCTAGCATGTGTACCAAGGCACACGAGAAGCTGTTTCCCTTTGTCTCACTGCCTTGAGCGATCTTCTCCTAGACGCTTTGCCTTGGTTCCCCTTCTCTTTTAGCAAGTCTTCAATCTAACCGGATAGCTAGCTTGCGTGTTTCTAGACGCGTCCCAGATATACTCCTTCCAGCGCTCTGACCCAGACTAACTTTGTCTACCAAGACTTGTCTACCCTCGCCACAAGCAAACTTCTCCTAGACACATTTTGAGCGCATGCCATCGCCTCGCCATCCTTTCGATTACCAGGTTTTATCTTGTCAGGCCTCATCTAACAAAGATGTTCCTGCAAGCCCCTCTCCTAAATACTCCTATCCTCATTAACGCGCGCACACGTCCTCACCTCATTAACGCGCGCGCACATCCTCACCTCATTAACGCGCGCACACGTCCTCACCTCATTAACGCGCGCACACGTCCTCAAGTGCTAGTCTCCTTTCAAGCACTTACTCTGCGGTAAAGTGATCTAATGATCATTTCTTATTAAGGTTTTGCGCTTGCTACACTCACGCTCATCCAATCTCATGATCTTTTATCGTTAAGAGGGCACCACTCGCTTGACAGTTTTACTATCATAGACGATACCTCTCGCCCAATCGCTACAAGTGTACTCTTGTAGAAGATGATTGCTTTTCACCTAATTGTTTTAGACAAAAGTTATCATCAAGCGTATGCTTCTTCTAGGCATTCTTCTGCAGATCGTCATATGCACTCATCATCTATTCGCTGCAGTCACTCCTTTTCAGTAGAATTATGCGAGGGTATAAGAGTCTCCTATAATCCTACTTCTGAGGAACCATCGAAACCACAATCTGAGCAAGTAGAACGTATACCTACAAGGTACTCCAAACACCAGTCAGAGGCTCATCCAAGTCTCGCCAGAAGTAACAAGCCCTTCTCATTTGTTGCAAGTTGTGAGGACTCCTAAGCAAGAGACTTCAGCTAGACCTTCTCATCAGTCTGGAGACAAAAACCCTAAATAAGACTCTGAAGGAGACCACAACAGAGGGGAACACTTTCCTGAAACTCCTTCACTGCATTAGAAACGTGAACAGCCTCGGAAAGACCACAACCTCACTTCCAAGGGGCAAGACAGTGGTAATCAACCTTCTTTGGCGAGGCCCAATCTCGATCTTATATGGTCAATTTTGGCCTAGGAGACCTAAACCAGATAGAGACTGCAGCCATAGCCAGGCAAGCGATAAGACCACATAGTTACACTCTTCCTTCAGGAAGTATCTGGGTAGTGGTAGCAGGTAAGTTCCTTCAGTTCAAGAATCCCACGCCAATGGGATCCGAATGCTCCACTACCAGGACAGTCGGTTAATCCTGGCAAAATCAGAAGAGGGGACCTCCTTTGTCAAGAACTGGGGTCATGATAAATTGTCCTGTCTTTGCAAGAGGAGAGAATATCTAAGGATAGCCATTGATACCATCCTAGGGAGACTTCCTTCCCAAGAAAAAACTGTCATGTTAGCAGAACACAGCTCTTTCCTTCCTACAACAGTCATTTCTGCCAACTTAGTAGCGACAAACTCCCGACACACCAGACGTCTCTAAAGAAGCTGGTACCAGGAGGCAGATGGCACACAAGATCTCTACAATAGGAACAACATTAGACGACCCAATCTTCTCCTTAAGAATAGTAGAAGAATTTACGAGGGACCTCAAATAATGGTTAAGAGGAAGAAAACCTCCTACAAGGATGCTCGCTCTCTCTCGCTACCTCCTCCAGAGTTTCTTCTGGATGGAAGAAGATTGCCAGACTCAAAAAAATTTTGCAGACGCGAGCAACCTCTTAAGCTCTCGAGAGTTTGCCCCTCTTCTAGCAGGTCACTTGGTGTTGATAAGCGACAATGCCACAGTGGTGTTCTACAGTACATCAACATACAAAGAGGTACCATGTCTCCGCAGCTGTGCCATCTTTGCAGTGAGGAGTCTCAAGTGGGCAGAAAACAATGCGATTATACTTTTAGCCCCCTTCATTCCAGGAAAGGGGAATGTGATAGCAGACAAGTTGAACAGGAAGTTCCCAGTAGTTAGCTGGAAGTGGTCTTTGTGTCTTTCAGTAATGACGAAGATCCTGAATTTTTGTGGGTTCCCTAACGATAGACTTTTGTGACATTTACCTTCCAATCTACTGTTCTCCCATTCCAGACCAAGAAGCGGCATTTGAGGACTCATTTCAGCACCCTCAATATGAACTCGCCCCATTCTTTTCCGCCGTTCTGCCTACTTTGAAGAGTCCTGAATCGATTGAGGTACTCGCCCAACATTTTGCTAACGTTGATAGCTCCTAGGTGGTCACACATGGAGTGGTACCAGGATCTACATTTCCGAACACAGAGACTGAGATAATTATCAACTAAATCCAACCTTCCACATTAGCCTTACGCCAGGATTTTCCACAATGCTCAGGGATCCTTTTATCTTCACTGTGGAGGTTATCCAGCATCTCTCCGAGAAAGGTTTTTCTCGAGAGCTGGATACCTTCTAAAATCCTCTGCCGCTGTCCAGGCCAAGAGATCTGTTTTGTGTGGTTGATGTTGTGGGAGGGGCATCTCCTCTAGGAGCTTCTGTATTATGGATTGCTGACTTTTGTATCATCTCCGTAAGGAGAAACTTGGCCCAATTTCAGTGGTAGACGGCTATCGCTAGGCATTGATGATTTTTTAGATTGAAAAGAATAAATATCTCTTCCTTGGAAGAATTTTCTAAGCTTATTAAGTTTTGAGCAGACTTGCCCTCCATTGGAGGTGAGCCCTTCTTCCTGGAACATGATAAAGGTGTTACATTCCTTAAAGGGGCACCCTACAAACTGTTGAGGCAAGCTTCGGACAAGGACCTCCCCTTGAAGACTGCTTTCCTGCTCACTTTAGCTTAGGTTAACGTGTTAGTGAAGCTGCGTGGGCTCTCCTTCAACACCATACATTCAAGGATGTGGAGGTAGGTATCTCCTTCATTCCAGTTTTCATCGTGAAAATTCAGAACTGTTCCATGGCTGATTACAGATTTTTGTCTTTCCAAGTTGTGAGTCTTATAAATGGAACCAATGACCCTGTGCTGTGAGAGCTCTTAAGGTTCTATTCAAAATCCACTAGAACCACAAAACTTCAGCTACAGCACCTTTT
Organism: Palaemon carinicauda; assembly: GCF_036898095.1. Taxonomy (NCBI): domain Eukaryota; kingdom Metazoa; phylum Arthropoda; class Malacostraca; order Decapoda; family Palaemonidae; genus Palaemon; species Palaemon carinicauda. The sequence goes on from NC_090762.1 coordinate 22,831,159, forward strand.
TGTGAGTATGGGAAGAACCAAGATGATCATCTCCGAGAATAAGATCTCATTCTGAGCGAAGAAAGTTAGAGCTCACAACGGGAGGTATTACGCATTTCTCCAGCATTCAGGAGGAATTTCTTTGTGATTTACATTTTCCAAGCAGGGATGTGGAAGCGTCCAAGCTACTCTAGGACCTATTGTAACTGCTCGAGCAACAAAACTCCCATGAGGAATAGAGAAAACTTTGCTTTCTTCCCAAAATTGCACCACTAAGTACAACACTCAGGGAATAGAGATTACAGTACTGCGAACAAGGCGTGTTCTTCCGAGGTTATTTATCTTAGTTTCAATTCCACACAACCCAAATTCACACATCACGAATGGGTGTTTGTGCAAAACGTTACAAAAAAATACTTTCAATATAACGGGCGTAATAAAAGTAGTCTCTAATGGGGAGACCGTTTGATTTGCCAACCCCCACTATACATATGCCATCTTAAAATTGAATTAAAAGCTCTCAACTTCTGGCCAAAGTATTCTCTTACATTAAAAGGACTAGTTTAATAACATGTCCGAACAAATTTACACATCAAGAAATTGAGATTATTTTACAAAACCCCATGCTGGGATAATTCGTGAAATAGATGATGATGAAATTACAAATAAAGAATAAGTGTATTTCCTTACCTTCAGAAATATACAGGCATCTGTCCCATAACCTTCAAAGGATGTTAATACGAGGTCACCATGAAAATATCTGGCGTACAATCTTGAGAGTGGAAGACCATACCCATACCCTGCTAATGGTGGGGTTTCCATGCCAGAGGCAGCTGGCTGAGGGGCTGTTGAATACATATAATTAAACAGAAGGTCCATGTGACTTCTTGGAATGCCACCACCCTGGTCAGACAGCTGGAAAAAACATTTAACATATCATACAACATGGAAAACAAGGGAAGCAAAACAAAATGTAATTAAAGAAAACCTTTTTAATTTTCATATCAAGATCCCTTGTTGGTAAAAAGAGAATCTCCAACTCCCAGTAGTGACCTAATATTACTCAAAATGGTACTTACCTTAATGGTGAGGTCTTCAGTGCCTTTGACGAGAAGAACTTCCAAGGGAGGGATGTTGTCATCTCCATTACTATGGTGTTCAACCACTGCTCGCATAGCATTTTTGAAGAGCTCAAATAACATGTGGTACAAATGGGATGGAACATACACAACGGATACTGATGTTCTGTCGGCTGTAAAGGAAGGAAAGTTACTTGAATGTATTGAAGAAGCTGGAACAGATTTCAAATTAAAGTTAACCAATGACTCCAAGTTCCTGATTCCTGTCATGTAGTCAGAAGGAAATGTGCTATGGAAAATGGACAAGAAATCTCAATCATAGGAAGAAGTGAAACTAATTTGTAAAAAAAGAAATTTTTCTGAAATACAAGTTAATTCCTAGAACATCTAATAAAGAAAAAAATTACATGGTGGTATTCCACTTGGTTTGGGAGTTAAATGGCAGGACAGGATTAGAAATGACAATATACGCGAGATTACTCGAGTGCCATATATGGATTAAGATAATGGTGAGAGCTAGATGGAAATGGTTTGGGCATCCTCTTGTACTCCCCAGGGGAAATTAGTTCACCAAAACTTTCTACTGTGATCCACAAAGCACTACAAGAGTTGGAAGACCCAGGCCTACATGGCTAAGGACTATGAAGTGTGAAGAGGATAGAGACGACTGGTGAAATCTAACCGAGGCCCTTTGCATCAATAGACATAGGAGATAATGATTAGGATTCAATTTGGTATAAGAACAATTTCCTACTAGGAAGAACCTTGGCATTACCGATACAAAAACCGTGACTATGAAGGTTACTGAAACTTATATCCCAGGTGTTAGGAAAAGATTTGCAGCAATATTAATTGTAATAATAAAAATTAAATTAAGCCATATGACCTGGCAGTGGGACCAAATTTTAGCGCCCAGGTGTAACTGGGGCAAAAGTCTGCTGTTGCAATATGAATTACAATTTTAAGATCGGACAACAGCCTAAAAGAAAGGATGTAAGAGGTACAATAAAAGCAAGAGTAGCTACAGCTTTTCTAACATTAAAAAGGAATCTAGAAGGTGTACAAATCTCAGCAATGTTACACAAAGATTGGAAAGGCAATACTTCTTCACTTTCACCGTCTTTGAGTTTTCTTTTCCTCAAATCCTGTCCAGCAGGAGAGGCAGGCCATGTGGAAATCAGCTAGCTGATTTCTCGGTTTATCATTTACAAATGGAAAATGCAGGAGCGAGTAAACTTGAGTTGGTTTTGGATGTAATGGCTCCTACATTAATACCAATAACAATATTGTGAGACGAGCTAGTGGCTGAGTTTGCAAGCATATGGCATACACTCATCTGAAGCATGATGAAAACTATCAATTGTAGTTGAAAGTTTGTCAAGCCCCTCAGATTTAATAGGGATCATACAATTTGCCATGTCATCCACATTAGTAATGAGACTACAATAATGATAAGTGCTTATTTTACTGAGAGGAAAGATATTACGATCAAGACATCCCAGTCACCTTCTACCTTGCATTTAATTCTCAAATAGTAACTAGGAATGCATTTTGTAAGGGTTAAACAGCAGATTAAAGGCTTGGTGTGAGGTTTCCATATCTGTAGTGCACAGCATTCACTTCAGAACTTACAGAATGAAACTCTATCAATATTAGATTAACCTGGAAGTGGGGGGACTTAAGTTTGGAAAATAGGTATGAATGACCAGAATTACCTTTAGAGAGAAAGAGAAAATTCACAGGACTTCTGAAGTTTAACAAAGGAGGCAAGTGGATGTCAAGAGCTTGTGAAACTCATCACCATCAAAAGATGGCAGAACTTTTGTTGTCCAAAGGTGGAGATATTATGACATTATCATCATGAAAACTACCATTATACAAATCTGTAATTAATATAAGAAGCAAAATAATACAAAAGAGCAGAAACTGGGATAACCCATGCATCACCACAGCCATTGCTGAATGGTGTAGATAAACCCTAGTTACTTTAGCATTTCATTTAGGGGTGAAAGAGGAGGTTAGCCCAACATATTACTCTGAATCTACTCTCCAAAAAGAAGTTACTATATTGGAATTAAGATAACAAAAACAAAAATACAGTGCTAAGGGTACTGACTGTAAGCAATTATTATCATTTATACAAGCTAAGCTATAACCCTAGTTGGTAAAGCAAGATGCTTTAACCCCAAGGGCTCCAACAGGAAAAAATAGCACTGAAGAAAGAAAAGAAGGACGTAAATAAACAAGTCATAAACAATGGAAATAAAATATTTCAAGAACTGTAACAGCATGAAATTAGATCTTTCAATAAAAACTTGAAAAAAAAAACTAGATGAAGTGAAATAGGATTGAACAGCATCCCTGGAGTGTACCCTCAAGCAAGAGAACTCTAATCAAAGACAGTGGAAGCCCATAGTACAGAGGCTATGGCACTACTAAAGATTAGAGATCAATGGTTTGATTTTGGAGTGTCCTCCTAAAAGAGCTGCTTACCATAGTTAAAGTGTCTCTTCTACCCTTACCAAGTGTAAAGTACCCACTGAACAATTACATTGCAGTAGTTAACCTGTCGACTGAAGAATCGTTTGGTAATTTCAGTGTTGTCAGGTGTAAGAGGATAGAGGAGAACGTGGAAAGAATACGCCACACTATTCGGTATATGTGTAGGCAGACAAAATGAGCCATAACCAGAGAGAGGGAATAACGCTCTAGCAGTAGTATCTCAACAGGTGGCTAGTGCCCTGGCCAACCTACAACCATTAAATTACCACACTAAAGCAAACCCACGATGAACTAGTAGCCAAGCAGTGAGCGAACGAAAATGCACTGTCATTCAGTGATCACATGATAAAATCTATCGGCAGAGCTGATACACCATTAATAAAAATAAAAAAAATCTTAAAGAGTATCTATGTGAAACACTATTCCCCCAAATTGAAACCATAATTGTTTAACACTGCTTAATTTAGCGAGGTGGGATATAAGAATCCTGCTGCGTAGCAATCTAGATGTCATAAAGAGCAACTAAAAATTGCAGTAATGTAAGGGTTATGTTGCAAAAAGAATAAAGTAAGTAAAGAAATAGACTTATACAAGAGGAACAACTCTGTATTCTGCAGTGAACATTCAGAGCCTTTACTTATGGAACACTATGTAATTATGATCACTAGACCTGACTAATAAAGTTAGGTTAGTGAAAACAGCTGGGCAGACAAGTCAGACTTACCACCCACAAGAGAAGGCTTGCTTGTTTTTGAGAATAACAATGGAAATTATATAAGTTGCAACCTTAACAGATCAATCACTAACTTACAGTAGGTGTTATGCTAGCATAGCGTGACATATTGTTATTCATTCCATAAACAAAAGAATACTATTTTGTCTTAGTAATTCCCCTTGAACTCAAAATTTCTTTCCTCGGCAGTTGGTGGCAAACGAAAGGCAGCCGTTTTGTTTACAGTACAGCAAAGAAGCTTTATTGACATGCAGTGTATACTGTAATCTCTGGTTCTATAAACAAGAACTTCAAACATAATTTCTAATAGGAACAATGAAATATAATCCTCACAACAGTTAAATAAAACCTAGTGCTTTCTCTATGCAGAAACCTAACCAAACAAGAGTAGTTATCAGATTACTGTAAAATACTATAAAAATATTACATGTACAATCTAGAAGGGGAACTCCAAGAAAGGAACGGTGATGAAGGAAACCAAATGAAGGATAAATACTAGCAAGCTACAATAACTGCTAAATTATCTCATTACTTTACTAGGGGGCTTGTATATTTTGAAAGGATTTTTTATAAAATTTATGGTGATAAAGAGTTTCTAACAAAGAGGCAATATAAACATCAGGAGAGGTACATAAAAATTAGGGCAGAATTTATACTTAACATACAGCAAAAGAGAGATAAATCCACTATTTGAAATATGAATAAATCTAGATGATTTTCTTCACAGTATACAAATCATGACAAATTGTTGCAATTAATAATGAATATACCTGAGCTCCAAACTAAAAATTTTCTTCCAAGCAAACTACACTTTGAATTTTTTAAAATGTTACCAGGCCAAAGTTGCTGATGGCATGGAAGACCTACACAAATTATAATTTCAATATAATGACAAAATAGTCAATTATATATAATTTTTATAAAGCTATAACAAACATTTGAAACTGTAACTTACCAATTTTGTGTAGAAAACTCATGAAACTCTCAAATGATTAATATCTGCAAACTAGTGAGCTTTATAATCATTATCTATAATTGACATTAAAAGAATGTAATTACAGTAGAAAACAAAACTACTGATAAAAGCCTATATTTTGCTAAACAGCATTTGTATTTTCAGGATAACCTCTACCATAAAGCTATTCTAAACTTGTAGTTTTGTTCTAAATATTTATTTGATAGCTGTAAATAAAAACAAGAAAATCAAGATTAATTACAAGACCACATACAAAGCAAGATAAATACATGGACAGATGAAAGACAGTACCTGATTTTCCAGCTTCTTTAATGTACTTTGTCTTCTTGTCGTGCTCTGTGGGTGCAAATAAGCAAAAGCAATCTACCATTAGTGTTGCTAATGAACACACATTTTTTATCAGGAATTCAGTAATGCTAAACATAGTACTAATGCAATTTTTAGAGCTAATCTATCACAATCAACATTTACAAAATCATCAGTTAATTTCAGTGAGGTTATCAACAAATAAAAACTATATTGTACAGTTAACAACTAATGTAGTCCCAAATTTATTTCTATTACCATACACACCACAACTAAGCATTAAAATTTTAACCTCTTCCATGATCCATTTCAGCCACCCTCCCTCCACCCCGCAAAAATATATTATATTTGAATTACAACAGTAAATTAAATCAACATTAAAAAGTTAGATTTTTAAAAATCCCTTTTTTTGTGAAAGCAGAAAAAAAAATTTACCCAAAAGACTGTAATTGAGAATGTCTTAAAAAATGTTTTTACTGATTCCACCCTTAAGTTTACACAAAACCTTTCTCTAGAATTTATACATCATACATAATTTTAGATATCATGATATCTGAAGGAAGACCTGAAACATTAAGTTAAAACAATACTATAGTAAATAAAATCAAGGTTTTTAGTGCTCCGCTGTTACCAGTTATTATATTAAACCTATGAACTTGATCCTTTAGGAATAATGATTTACTTAACAAGATATTAAAAATAACTAAATACAGACTAGGTTATTTTCGTCTTGATTAGTACTACTGCATAAAGAATATGAAGACAGATATTTTGATATCATAATTGTAAATACCTGGGCTCCACAAGAGACTAGAAGAGTTGGAAAACCCAGGCCTACATGGCTGAGGACTATGAGGCGTGAAGTAGGAGATGATGAAATGCCTATCAAATTGAATCTCTGAACAAACTTAAACAACTGTGGAGCTATTTTCATTCTTGAGACCAAGAAAAATTATTGGAGGTTGAGAGTTCAATTTATGTGAGAATTTTTGAGAACCTGTCTATTTCCTACAACAAAGGTATAATTAGTTGGACTTTTCACCCTTAGGCTGATCTAGAAACAAACTTTCTAACATTATCATAACTCATGCTGAAAGTATTTCTATTTAAATTATTATTCAATAAAATAATAAATTACACCTGCATTTATAAATTCCTATCACCAGTCTAACACATTCACCTGTAGAACATAATTTCATGCAAATATTTGTTTCGGAACCTCGCCACTGCTAAACGAATTTCTTAAAATTTGATTTCTATGAACCTCCTGCTGTTGATATTGCTTCTCTTGAAGCATGCTTATATCTATCTACGTTTACACCAAAAATGAAAAAGAAGAAAAATTCATGTTTTCTTTCCTTTTTAACAGGCTTAGGCCTCTAGTACACTATAATATTGAGACAATCAAGCAGCTAGTGGCAATAACCACAACTTTACCACACACTTTTTTTTTTTTTCAAAATCTCTTCATCAATCTTGTTTTAGCAGGTCTACTTTTACAAGTTGTAAGTATCACTTTGGTTATTAGTGATTGTCAAAGATTTTCTCCTGGATTTGTTAATGATTACTGCATGGTTTGTTCAAGTAAAGTTTTCTGAACGTTCATGGTCTGCATTTTGTGTCTCTCGTGCTGAAGGCAACACAGGTAGTATTGTGATATAAGAGTCAAGGTGAAGAAGGCCAAGGCCTTATTGCTCCCTTATATTCATAGTTGCCTACCAAATAAAAATCACTCATAGTTTAAGTGTCAATCCAGAGAAGATAAGGTCAGTTTTCCTGCCGATATCACTTTAGCCATTAAAGAGTTAATTTGAGTGATCTTCAGAAGCTTCTAGTTTTAGAGCAGCACTCTGTGAGGTTTCTGATGGTGCACAGCAGATTACAGAGGTCCTCTCCTATGAGTCTCTCTTTCTTATTTACTTTAGATTTATTGTAAATGCTCCACAAACCTCAACATTTCTGAAATCTAGACCACCTGCCCTATTACACTACTGGATTTCGATGCGGAAGACTGAGCTAGGAGAGTGGATCCCTCTTCACGCTAACAGAGGTGCTCATAAACATTTTCTGAATACAAGGAATGGCATAACATATGATTCCTTTGGAGCAAAATAACTGCATGATTGCATCAAGTTTTGAGTAACTAACTTCTGGGTTGTTGATTCCATCCTCTCTGTGTAGTAAGTTATCTGGATCAAAATTACCTCAAACACTAGCAATTCTTGAATTTTCATCAACAGTGTTAAAGTATATGCTATTACCTTTACTGATAAAAAAAGTTCCTAGCCTAGAGCATGCACAGGATGTGCAAATATACATAACGTCTCTGATGAAGTATCTAATCATTAAGGAAACTTATTTTCAAGATAGCTTATTTTAAGATAGCTTATTCTCCACATTTTCACCAATTTTATACTCTGAATTGATTCATTATTAGATAATATAATCTTTCAATTCACATTTCAAATGATTTTGTTCCTATAAAATAAAATATATTCCAAGTGTTTACTGGGTGTTAGGAAACACCTGGATTGTAATCGTGTACCGTTTTTTTTTTTTATGTAAATATTTCCAGCTACTACTACTGCATGCATGGTGTGGCTTATCAGATATGTATGTAAAATAAACTAATTGAACAAGTCTTATCATATAGTTTCCTTGGTAATGTCGATCCTAGATCTATCTCTGTTAATAGAAGTTTCACAGAATGGATTGGAAGCAACTATGATTTTGCCATTTGTCTAGGAAATGCACAAAAAGCAAATCAACTCTTCATATCAACTGCTTAGAACTTCTAGCGGGGTTTAAGCAAAATCTGGAACTGATAATATGAGGAAAGTGCATGGCTGCATTTTAAGAAAATACATCAACAATTTATATCCAGAAACAAGGGGAAAAAAGGTCAAAATCCTTATACCAGATAGGAGAAATGCTATTGATTTTAACAAATTTGAGAAAATTAATTCTTCAAAGGTTTATTAGTAAAAAATTAAAATTTTGCAGATAAGTGAAATAAAAGGAACCAAATCATTCCAGTGAATGATCTCTGCATCCACTGGTATACCTACAGATTTGAATGTGTAAGGAGACCCTAATGTAGACAAAATTACAGGTCCTTTAGCATGGAAGGTAGACAGAACAGGTTACATCTGGGCCTATGCACCTTTCCACCTCTCACATGATTCAACATGTGATAAGCTCAGTCTCTACATACAGCAGGATGGCTTAAGTGGCTCCAATTTTGAGATGTCATATCTAGTTAAAAGTTTGGTCACAACAGCTCACAATAAGTCCAATTCAAGTTAACTAACTTGAATGTTAGGGTTTATATTAAAAGAGCAGTTACATCACTTAAGGTTTACCAGATTTTTTTCTTTGGAAAGGGTTGTAGCAGCAGCTAAATGGTATACCAAGTCAGTATTCACAAACATCATCTTCAAGAAACCTAGTTTGCCTATCAACATACAGGATGCTAGAGTAGCTGCTGTTGATTTATCAAATGGAAATTTGTTTCAAGTGAGAAAATTTGTTTTAATTTTAGATATTTTTTAAATCTGGAATATTGTGTTGGGAAAATTATATAAATACATTATTAGAATGCATTCTGGGGAATTACAGGATACTAGACCAAGAGGCAAGCCTAAGTATTAAATACTTTTATAATGTTAGGTCTGTTAATGGCCTATCTATTTTTTTCACAAGCCAATCTCTATTGGAGTGTGGGATTTACCAATATAAACATCAGTGGAAGTTCATAAACATAAATGGGTTTTTATAATAAGTTATTTCTATAATATTCTGTCCATATACATACCCACCCTCCTACATAATGAGTAATTTAGGTAAACAGAATAGGGATTAGGGTTCACTATAAGACTGGAGGATAGTGCGCTTAACGAAGCTATGATTAATACCATTAGCTGCTAGATTGTCTCAATACTATAGAGTACTAGAGGCCCAAGGCTATTAAAAGCTAAGAAAAATTAATCTATTCAAGAGCAAAGCAATATGAACATTAGACATGTATAGATATTAATTTTATTATAAATCTTCATTTTTGAGAAAAAGAAATGTCATGAACTGTAATATGAATGTTATTATAGGACTAAACTTCAATAACTTTGCATGAATTCCTTTTTTGCAAATAACAATACTAGCTCTACCCTAATTGAAGATGTTATCCAAATTAGACAAGGAAAGAAATAGGAAAAATTATGGAAGAAACTTTTTCATACTAACAGGCCTAAAGAAAAATTTCCCACCAATGCATAAAATTATTTCTACAGATTTGTGTGTTACTTGTTAACCCTTTTACCCCAAATGGACGTACTGGTACGTTTCACAAAACTCATCCCTTTACCCCCATGGACATATCGGTACGTCCTTGCCAAAAACTGCTATTAATTTTTTTTTTTTTTTGCATACTTTTGATAACTTTATGAGAAACTTCAGGCATTTTCCAAAATAATGAGACCAACCTGACCTCTCTATGACAAAAATTAGGGCTGTTAGAGCAATTTTAAAAAAATATATTGCAAAATGTGCTTGAAAAAGAAAACGCCAGGGGGTTAAGGGTTGGAAAGTTCCAAATAGCTTTGGGGTAAAAGGGTTAAAATTGCACAATTCACCTGTTAAAACTTTAGGGTAAAACCTACCTGTAATCCAAAGATATTCTACAAAATTGTCTTAACTCCTAACTACAGTAAGTACTCTCAAACTCTCTCCCAAAATTCTTTTCTATTATATAAGCTTCACCCCATCTTTTATCTGGATTATGAATATGTGTGAATTATTCTTTCACAAGAATAAAAGATTGAAGGATTATATATGTAGCTTCAAAATATCAATAGAATTACAGCATCTCTACTTAAAAAGCCACGAACAAAGTTACGATTTTCAAAAGACTTCTGTCATCAAACATTACACTAATCTATGAATTTCATGGTTGCAGTACCTGTGATGAATTTACTGTACTTGCAACATACATGCAAGGGGACTGTCTGCTATCCAAATAAATCTAATGAATAACACTGTTTGGAATTTGAGTAGAGAAATCACAAAGGAAAAGAAGGAAGTTTTACATGAAATAAAATCTATAATAGATTAAATAACACTGAAAACATTTGTAAATGGAGTTGAAGGGTCAAGCTACGAAACATTCAGATCTACTTTCACAGCAATGTATATTAAATGACCATTACTTTAGCCTCTAAAGCAACGCAACTGATAATCACAACTAAAGCTCCGACAGAGATAAAGTAATGTGGGTTACATTATGTCCATGATGAGCAAACAATTTAAAATCAAAGTTAATTCAATAAAGCTGACCAGCCATGATAGCTTAGCATATAATAGAAAATAACCTTCAACCATGAAGCAAGGAGACCATTGCGAGTAAATTACAGTACAACTAAAACCACAAATATTTGAAAACTCAACCTTATTGATGTTCTGACAATATTCCCTTCAAGCTACAATAAAGAATTTGCACTACTAGTCAACATAAAATAAAAAAATAAAAAAAAACTTGTCAAGACCTAATAACTTTTAGGGTAAAAATTTCAAACTCTTAAAATACAATTTTGGATAGTTCATCAACAATTCTTCTAGATCAAGGGAAACTGGAATACCAAACAAATATAAGTTAGTACGGTACAAATTAAAGCACTGCCATATAAAAGTAGAAAAATGTACAATTAGTTTAAACTCACTTATATTGAATAAAACTTGATCATTCACCAAAATTTAATTTGTGTACACTAAAGTAATTTACTTCATCGCAATGCAACATTGCCAAAAATTAAAATTTGCTAGCTTGTGAAAAATCTATATTTCAACAGAATTTAACTCAAACTGAATGTGCTTTAATAGTTATTTCCCTTATCCAGAATTCCACTTTAACCCCATCAACAACACACACAAGCAACATAAAAACTATAAGCAATACCTATCTAGAGTAAACAACAAACAGGTGAAAGCCCGAGTCATAACATGACATTAGTTTTAATACAGTAAACAAGTCTGATGTCCAGTAACAGCACCAAAATAAGCTAGGATTTGCCCTGACCTGTCAAATTTCACTAATTTCTAAAAAAAAAAAAAAAAAAAAAAAACCTATTAACTTTGAAAACTAATTTAAATCATGATTACTTTACCATTATGGTGTTTAACAACAAGTTCTGGTGAAGCGAGGTAGTATTGGTCACACAGGAAGCGAGCATTAGAATATGCATCTTCGATTACACGAACAATATCACAGTGGGGATCAATACATCCTATGTGGTGGTGAGAGTTGATACTGTCGCCGAAAAGTAACGCTGGAAAAAAAAATGTGTATCAATAATATAAAAAATTACAGACTACTAGCTTTCTGGGTGTAAAAAGTTTATTCAAGATGTTTTAGTTAGTGTTCTTTTACGAATCAAATGTTATATGTATCAACAACAGCTCTAAAGAGAGCGTCACTGGAAAAGAAGAATCCAGCTTTACTACTGATGAAGATTAACTACATCAAGAGTAAAATTACTTTTTGGTACCAGTGAACACTGCTAAGAACTTGGCTGGGAATACATCTAATAAGTTCTGAGATGTATTTTATAGCAATTGTAAATGTTCACTTTCAATACATTTTCCAGAGATAATTTTAAGCATTTTCAACTACTGTACATGGATTTGATTAGGTTGTATCTTCAAGATAGAAATTGCATTAAAACCCTTGAAAAGATGGGGAGAATAAAGTGTTTTGGATGTACAAAAATCCTTATACTCTCAGAGACCTTATGAGAATAAAGGAATTTTGTACATCCCAAAATATACATTTTTTCCGCCACCTTTTCACATTTATCACTTGAAACTGTATTAAAAGTGAATATTATTTACAATTACTATAAAAGATATCTCAAAACATATATAAAAAAGTATGTATGATCAAGTTAAAATAATTTCATAAAGTATTTTTTCATTGTCCAACATTGAATTGAAGTGTAAATACAGTACAAAATGCCAAAGATAAGAAATTACTTACTGTGCTGGTTGATCAACATTCTAATTGATATCCGATTCATATAAAATCTGTCAAGAAAATACTGGATATATGCTTCCATATTATTGTCAATACGATGGGCATCTTTTAGCTCCATAATACCTTGAGCCATCGTCATTACAACGTCCTGGTGACGATTCCGAATCTTAGTAAGGGCATCTGTGAATCTGAAAATAAATGTTACTTGTAAGAATGACAATGAAATGCTCTGTTCTGCAAGATAGTTTCTGAGGACTCAACTACAGTATATCAATATTTATTCTAAGAATATTGACTATGTTTTGTACCAAATTCTTAAAAGCTTGTTCATATTCAAATTAACTGTGCAGTTGCAACCTAATTTACTTTATAGAGATGTGTGGGCCAGTAGGGTTTTTGTCATCCCTGGCAAACAATAAATTCCTTATATAATTAAAAATAAAATTGTTGCTAAACAAAAGAGAAACATGCTATTTAAAAATAAAGTGAACATGAAATGACAAATATTAATGTGTAAAGAAATTAATTAACTAAACAGAGAATATGTGAATATCCTCAATACTGAAAGACCAATCCCTTGAATACTTTGTGAGTAGGACTACAATGGGCACTTGAAAACTTACCAAAATGTTGTTTCCTAAACAAGATGTGTTTCCCAAATCTAAAAAGCAAGGTTTAATGTAAGGGCAAGGAAGAAAGAGCGAAAGCAACCTACATACAAAAACTCCACAAAAACATAACTAAAAATGTGTAAATCTTTAACTCACATTGATACACATCAATTGATATAAGAATGTAACAAAATTCCCAAGCTTTAAATAAAAAAAACCAAACGATTGACCATTAACTATCAAGTAGACATGGACAGAACATTCTTAGAATAGTCATCTCTAAAATTTAAGGAAATTAAAGCTTTCTATACTTAGTTTAAGTTTCTTCAAGGCAAAATCTAGTAAATTTTCACCAAACTGTCATATGTAAATATTACCAAAATCCATAAAGTTTGCGACTATATCTAACAGGGTTTTAGTAATTATTTTGTTCTATCTTCAACTAGTGAATTTGTTAACATAAAGGAAGATAGCCTAATCTCTTACAACTGATGGATGTTAATCAAATTCCTAATAGACCAGGAGGACATAAAAGGTTACAACTTGGAAATTTATGTAAGATTAATGAAAAAACAATTATCGTATTATTAAAATAGTGCTTTACATTAAAATACAGTATTGGGTTTTTGAAAATTCGTCATAAATATGCTAAATAACTAAAACTTACATTCTCAGAAATTCCAAATGTTTTACATCATCGGAAGCCTAACCAACCTTTATTTAATTTTCTTCCTAACACTATCATAAAGTCCACAAACCAAAGGATTTGCTATCAATCTATAAAAATAAAAAGCTAAATTACATGGGTTAATACTTCTTTAAATCAAACAAACCTTTCGAGACTGATTCAAGAGATAAAGCCTTATAGAATGCAGCAGACTAAATGATTTCCCGACTTACTTGTCAATAAGGTTAGCATTTGCGTCCTTCCCCTCAAATTCCATAAGATCACCGAAACTCTTGCAGTAGAGGTCTTGAACTGCACGCGTCGAGGGCATCAGGAGCAGATTCTCTGGTAAGAGGCTGAACTCCTTCATAATGTTGGCTAATCTAACAGGAAGTTCTTTGCGTAGAAATAAATAAGATTCTGTCCGTGTGGCATTTTGTCCTGAAAAGGGAAAAACCGATAAGAATTTCTGTTTATTTTCATCTGCGATGGATAAGCCCTTACATTAAAAGAAAAAAAAAAATCGAGGTCATGAATTGTTTACTCTTTCTTTGGAAAGCGATTAAAAGCTGAATAATTTTACAATAAAATGTTAAATTAAACAAGCTTGTAGCACCTGCACATAACACCAACACCTGTGAATCAATATGAGAGAGAGAGAGAGAGAGAGAGAGAGAGAGAGAGAGAGAGAGAGAGAGAG
>NC_090762.1:22850732-22853119 GCF_036898095.1 Palaemon carinicauda
TGTTCGGGGCACTGGGTGTCTGTTACGGGATGCATAGTTGCAATAGCCCGTGTCTGGACGAAAGGACCTGGCAATCTACAACGAGCGAACTGGGGGATTCAGTCCAAATATGATGGTTAAGGAGCTGAATTTCAGATATATATATATATTATATATATATATATATATATATATATATATATATATATATATTATATATATATATATATTATATATATATATATATATATATATATATATATATATATATTATATATATAAACGTCACTGGGATTGAACTCATCTTTTTAAATGAAGGTCTGCCTGCTGAGTCACCAGCAGCCATTGACTGGCCCTCACAGGTCCTAGCTTGGGTGGACGGTAGGGTTTAGACGGTAATCATATGTATGGTTGGTCTCTTAGGATCATGCCCCCGTCCCTTTTCTTCTGCCACTCATAAGCGACCCTTAACCATGATCATCAATAAGCAGTAGCTCATACCCCCATTAGTACACAACACTCGCCACCTTAGCTCTGTATAGTTGGTTGCCGGGCCACGACATTGGAACTTACATCACCATCAATGCAGTTATATAATTTAGCAGGAGAAACCTGCAGGGGTAAATATAACTGAAATTAATGGACTGCAAAGTATTCCCTTCGACAACAGCATTCTAGTTCTTTGTAAACCGTTCCCTGACCTTAGATACATTTAATCCAAATGAAACCACAAACACATGTGATTTATGATATGCTGATTTCCACTACACACACATTCCAATTGGAATATCTTTCTTCATGAGGATTTTCAAGTGTTGTCTTTAATAGGTTTAATTTAGATAAATAGCTCGTCAGGTGCAAATATCAATCGTATTGGAAAGCAATATTTGTACAGTTGTCATGCAACGAGCTTGGTAAGTATATATTGCGTAACCAATTGACTTGCATAAAAGCAAGATGCGCAGTTCTCCCTACGCAGTACTCCATGTATGTGGGGAGAGAGAGAGAGAGAGAGAGAGAGAGAGAGAGAGAGAGAGAGAGAGAGAGAGAGAGAGAGAGAGAGAGAGAGAGAGAATGTGTCCCAGTAGCTACAATGATCTTTAGAATAGCTATGCATCAGCTGTATTGATTCCTCGTTCACTTTATGGCAAATACATTAATAACCTTGATTTCTTGATTAATCTGTATAAATGCAAAATGCAAACATAAACTTTAACAAAGGATATACTGTTTTATTAACGAGCTTATATGAAACTGAAAATGACCTCGAGCACTTATCTCAATTGAACCTATCGACTGACGTTCCTCCATCTCATATGCATGAATAATGCTTTCATTGTCTGCTACGTAATTCACCCATTGTAGAACAAGTTCACATAAAATAAGTAGCAAAGTAATGCAATCAAGGTAAGATAATAAAGTTCTCTATATTACATAGCAACTACGTCTTACGTAAGTGTCACTGACAATCTTGCCGGAGACTGCCAAGGTCTTCTTCACTAAGGAAATCCACATGGGGACGGACCTTCCGGATTACATGAGAATTTTTGGGGATTCTGTTCATTTCTACTTTATTTTTGTCCACTCCGACATTATGTCACTGTTCGATGTTCTCAGTGTAACTATATCTGGCCGACTATTCAGCAACTGCCTGTTTAAAAGATTTGCTTTTAACGCTGACGTCTGTACATCACCAATTAGTCCCTTCAACAAGGATAATTCCCCATTAATCCTAATTCATTATTTTGAAATAATTCCATGTAGAATCTACTTCATGACAAGTCGTCTTCCTGAAAAAGATCACTGCCCACATTAATATAACAAATCTTTAACTTTTGATGAAGTCTATGTATAAAACTTTCACATTATCCCTTCACATATTTACAAAAATGTCCACCAGCGCTCATAGATCCTTACACATAATCTGCTTTTATCTCTTCATATACTTTGTAAACATTAAAACCATTTCTTTCTAATCCTTCTGTTGCACCATCTTTGAAACCCTTTCTATATACACTACACTTCATTCTTTCCACATGACCTGAGAAGTTACTAATTCCCCCATGAGGAAGAGGAAGAAATTACAAATGAAAAATAATGAAGGTTTGGACCAAATTTCGAGATCTCCAATTCCCGGAGTCTTCTCCCGAGTATCAAAAGATTTACAGAGAAGATTTGCAAAATGTGGCCAAAATATGGGAAGCGTTAGACCAGGATAAAACGTCAATTCAATTATATTGCACATAACTCGTAACTAAATCTATTGTTTTATACAAGAATAAAGCATTGTATTCAAGACAAAAATCAACTAAAATATAAATATACTTTCTAGTTTTTAATTATTACTATTGATTTCCTTATTTCCTTTCCTCAGTGGGCTAATTTCCCCATTGGGAGCCTTTGGGTTT
>NC_090762.1:22858619-22866119 GCF_036898095.1 Palaemon carinicauda
ATGATCTTCCTAATCGGGTGGTTGAATCAGTAGAACTTCAAAAGTTCAAAGTTGGAGCAAATGCTTTTTTGTTGACCAGGCGGACATGAGTCTTTTTATAGTTTATTTATAACATATTTGTTTTTGATGTTGTTAATAGTTTGTATATGACATGTCTGTTTTGACGTTGTTACTTGTTTTAGAATGATTTATTGTTAATTTGTTCTCTTCATTTATTTATTTCCTTATTTCCTTTCCTCACTGGGCTATTTTCCCTGTTGGAGCCCCTGGGCTTATAGCATCTTGCTTTTCCAACTAGGGTTGTAGCTTGGATAGTAATAATAATAATAATAATAATAATATGACAAAGGACATATCTGAACCCCTTTTTTTCACTCCTGAGGGCTAGAAACGGTTGTATTTGGTATTGTGTGTGTGTCTATATGCATGTCAACATAAGCGAGTGTATTTAGTCTATGATTTCGAAGTTTATTTTACATATTAATCAGATCTATGGAAATACAATAACCACGTAAACTGCCCGTATACGTTATGCTTCAATCTGATGACAAATCTATCCCAGTCATAATCAATGTATTCGACTCCTCTTTACATTAATCATAAGTGGGGTTTACACGGTCGAACGCTTCGTTGAACCCGGTTATCGAATCTGTTTGTCAAACTGTTCGAAGAGGTGGGGCCATTCACAAATGTATAAGGTTTGTGGACAATGAAGCCCCGCCCACAAAAGTCAGACAAGAACAGACTTCTTCGAACCGTTCGACAAAGGTGTTCGACAACCACGTTCGAACATCACTTCAAACACTTGTTTGCCGAACCGTTCGACCGTTGTAAACCCGCCTTTAGAGGTTGTTTCTACTGATACTTAGAATTGCATTTGATCTTTCTCACATCACAGTGGTACGAGTCTCCAGACTTCGACTTGTTTCCTGTGTACTTTCGACGTCGATTAATGCTTCCACAGGAGGATCTGCATCTACTCCATCCCAAGTCACTTTGGAAAATCTGGGATGTCCTGCAGAGGAACTCATTTTCCCGTATTTTGCAAAACCCTCCGTCGTCTGGATTTCTAGGTCAGTGGTTGTGGAGAAATTTTGGAAATAGCTGTGAACTTTATTTATCTTACCGAGAATTTCTGCTTATTGTGAAGTATGGCGAAGCATTGATAGGTCATAGGAATCTTAGTGGATGTATCTATGTAAAAATAGAAACCTATACAAAAGGAGAATAAGCCTAACAGAGGAAATTTTTACCGAGTAACTTACTTTAAGAGCTGCTTTTCTGGTTCTATGCTGCAGGGAACCCTACTCAATACAAGATCTTCACGTTTAAATTTTAGTATACAATCTTAGGTTTATAGCATTTCACACAGTCTATCGCACTTTTATTGTCAAATCCCCATTATCAAATAACTTAGAGGACAAAAAAAAGTCTTTAATTTCTTCTTGAAAGCCATAATATTTTCAGCCTTTCGGATGTCTAGCGTGAGCTTATTGTATAGTCTTAGAGCACCATACCCTTTCTATTATACAAAAATCTTTAGTTGGAAAACTATTCTGTCCTCTTATTTCACAGGTGTGGTTTTGATGATGTCCCACTGCGAAACCGTCGACGCGGTGGAGTTCGTGCCATCCTTGCGGCTCACAAAGCAATGCCATTATTGGGACGCAGGGACTGATTCGGGTTGCACCTTCGGGCTGTGGCACCCGTTGGCCACCGAAAAGCTCTTGTCCCTTGTGATGAATGAAGCCAACGACGAGGAAACATATCATAAAGGGTTTATCAGGATTCCAGGGTTTAAACAGCTCAAGTGTCCCACTCATGAGCCAGGGAGATAGTCTCATCTTTCCACAAATCTTTAAATGTAAAATTATCGAGATGTATTGGACTATCGTCTGCAAAAATCCATCTTTGTATTATAAGGAAGAGTCATTATGTATAGAGTCTCTGAGTGGTGGTCTTCAGCCTAAAGTGAATGGTCGAAAGAATAAAATAAAATCTACAGTATTATTCTACAGTATATTGCTGAATATGCGTAATTAAAAGCTTTAATCCTACTCACCATAAAACATTAAATTGGTATTCACGAAAACTGAATGGTTTTTTTTTTTCATTATATGGCAAAATGTCAGAGGAAAAATACCTTAAGATGTAACATTTCATTATTTCTATAGACATAGATGCCTCCTTTGTATATATATTACGCGCGGACAGTGAATACATTCACAGTCATGCGTAGATAAGGACACATTAACACATTTTGCGTACGTTTTGTGTTTGGACTGTATAAAATCAGTGTAATTAAAAGTAAATTATATCAATTAGAATATTTGGTAATATTTTAGTTTAGGACCCGGTGGTTATTTTTTTTCATAGCAATTGAACGTCAGTATACGTGATACCGGAAGTATACTAAAACCTATTATATCGGAAATCTATTTGGTCGAAATATTTAATGTTACACATAGTATACTCTTTCATATTTTTCCTTACGATCATATAAATTTGAAAAGTTAGACGATTAGGGGCACTAACTACATAGGTTTTGTTTTTTTCGATGCATTGTGGGTAAGAGTGGCCATTCCATTCCTGAATCCTGATTCCATGTCCAGTCGTGTTACTGTTTGCATTCCAGTTAATATTGCTCGTGCTAAGCTATCATTTGTTGACTTTGAATTCTGGATGTGATTAATTCATTTGTTTTTACACATCAATTTTAATTTTTGAAATTACGTTTTACACGTATTGGTATGGCAACAATGTTGGAAACCGCCAACCGGTTACGGTTAGCCGTAATAAGTATTATAAGTTCGTCTTAGCTAAGTTTCAGTTAACATTGGTACGTGGATTGTGTTTGCACGTTATGTGTATTATGTTTATTTTGACTTTGTAGTCCCTGGTTACAAATGATTAGCTTTACGATGAAGCCATCAACAAGTTACGGCGATACTTCGTTTAGTGAAAATATGTATATGTACTCTAAGACTTTTCTTGGACATAGAGGCGTTTTTTCGACCGGTAGTGTAGTCAATCTTCTCAAACTTAATTCCTCCAGGAAGACTATTCACAAGTGATTGATCCGAGGGCTACGTCTGCAATTCCTGATTAAGGTAAGGGAAATGTGCCTAACCTGAGTACACTGATGTTATATTCCCCCTGGACTATGCACCCTAGGTTAGGTTATGGAACGATATATCCCAAACTCCATTTTATACCAGAAACCCGTTTTCCCACTGCGCTCCTCCTTTCTCGTTAGTTTTAAAAGGGATCCCTGTATATGTGAATAAACTCATTTCTCATAGAAATGAAAGTTAGAATAATTCGAAACTTATATTTAATAAAATTCATTTTTCAAGTACGGAATACACCCTGGTCCTAAACTAGAAAATTACCAATGTTTTTTTTTTATGTTCAGCATTTGTCATGTTATCACGATTCTACTCAATAACACTAATTTATATTTGAAAATAGAAAGTGGATCTATCTTTAATGATTGTTTGCTTGATATCTTTAACTAGTCACAAAGATGGGTTTGATATGCTTTTGAAACATTAATGCATGAAAAATGTAAACTGTACATGTTATCAAGTCCTTCGGTTATTCATTATTTATTGCTGCTTTTTATTTATTAAACATTTCAGTATACTCCCATACGCTTTACTATCTCGAACCTTATTCATCAGGAAGCACTTGTTAATAAATTACAAAAATGTGAATTTAAGCAAATATTCATTATTTTTAGAGATTGAAATAACATTTTGTAGCAAGGTCTATTATACCATGTAATATACATCATACAAAATTATTGTAATGATTTTATTTCGAGGAACTGCTGCTAAATAGGAATTTAATTTATTCGCTACCTAATATATGTACATCTAAATTGAATTAAGTAAAGAGCATCCATCGAAATAAAATCAGTAATTCATCAATCGAAATATATTTAAGTTAATACCAAAAAAAGCTCTATATGGCCACTTAAATGACTAGAAAAACAATCTTTTCTTGTAATATTTATCAAGTAATCCGGGCATAAATTTGAAGTTAATTAAATTTAAATAAGGGAAACATAAACTTTATAAAATAAAATTAAAAGTCAAAAACGTAAAAGGCCATTACCATTCCGATCCTGATTCTTAGAGAAGAATTGTTTTCTTAAAGGTCCTATTATAGTGAAGGTTACTACAGATTGGAGCTTACAGGAAATATTAGAAATAGGACTAATTCTGATGCATAAAACATTTTCCTTTTTACTTTCTTAATGTGTAACTAAGTTGTAAGTGCAATTTGGATATATCTCTAGCATTTGGTGGCTGCTACCAATTGCATTTTTTTTTCAGTTGGCTGAACTACCATATAGTGTTTTTGTGCTTTTTTTCCGGAGATATGGGTGGTTTACAAATTTTATTAATGATTTATATTATATATACATATAGTCTTGGAGATGATCTTGATTTTCACTCGAGTTTTAAATGGGCATCATTCTTACGTCTGTAGCCTATATTGTTTATTCTGTCTAACACCAATGTAGAAATTGTCATGATGTCTTAATTCATAGGTCTAATGCCCATAAGTGACATACACTGTTGAATTGATGCCTTGTTACACATTAATAGAAGTGTTGCCGAAACATGATACTTTATGTGATCGAGACTAATATCCGTTACTGCTTTAGCGGTCCTTTTGTTGAGGGTGTTTTTGGTGTGGAAACAGGAACTTGGAGCTCTGAGTTCAAAGCAAATATTTAGCTCTTGAGACCGACATGTTGTGAATATCCTAGACAGCTTAGAAATTGACAGCTTTTCGTTACCCCTAGTTTTTGTACCTGTATTTATAAACAATAGTGCTGTCTACTCATTATAGTAAACTCCGTCATAGATATTGTTTACTTCTCAATAGTAAAAGAAATCCGCTATTACTCGATATGTATCTGTGAATTGTACAACATTCCAAGAATCGCCTTTTTAATGTGGGGCTCTCTAGTGTAGAATATTTCTCATGGACAATAATTTATATCTGTTTTAACGCTTTTCTTTAAACAACCATGCTCAAGTCTTTGATGATAACTATTTAGAATTTTCAAGAATTTTACTACTGAAGAACAAGTTCTGAAAGTAGCAGGTTTATTTATATACTGTCATTGAAAATATCTGCATTTTGCGCTTTGAGTTTGTGCATTTAGTCTAAGCTTCCTTGAAGAATGCAGAAGAACGAGGTTATTTTAGTCGGATTATTGTAGAATGACGTCATTTTCTAGCGGTCCCAAATTTGTCATTAACCATTACCTCATGCTAGCTTGAAGTGGAGCCTCTATTCTCTACCCATATAGGCCTATTGTTTCAGTGCTTGAGAGATAGCTTGGATGATTTCAACTTCTCATCAATGCTTCAAACAAGCTTAGAATACTTTAATTTTACTTAATTGCAATAATACTTTTTATTTTATTTTTATAATTTTCAAATAATTTCTTAGTTATATGGATGTGATTGCTATTGTCTTCGAATAACTATTTGTTATTTATTGGTTATTTATCCCCCTCGTTCCCATCTCCCATTCCATTTACATTAATGGTATTCTTTATACGTTGTGTTATTGTGTGATAACACACACACTAAGTGAAATGTATTTATTATTTTGCTCTACCATTTATTCCGATGTATCCTATATGCGAAATATGCAAGTAAACTTAGAAAACTTCTACTGAACATTTTTTTTTCGAATTTCCCATTCAGATTGACCTATTTTAGGTCATACTTAATTTTCGTTAATTCGTAGCTTATTGTATATTGTACACGTAAGCATAAATAACGTTTTGGAAATGAACAAATTACGTTTGTATATAATTAAGTTATTAATTATGCCTAATATAATGTATACCCAATGAAGTTCATTAGATTTGAATGTACCAATATATATATATATATATATATATATATATATATATATATATATATATATATATATAATATATATATATATATATATATATATATATACATATATATATATATATGTATATATACATATATATATATATATATATATATATATATATATATATATATATATATATATATATATATATATACATACATACATACACAAACAAAAGTGTGTACATGAATATGAAGAGTTAGAGGTAAATTTTTTAAATATTGCCATTTAGCGAACCCTTACATTAAAACATTTTGCCCTAGATAATTCCTAACTGGTTTTGGTATCTAATTTTATCTTAAAACCTTAAGACCCTCCCAATGAGATCTAATCGAGAAGAGTTATACCAACAGGTCGCCAAATATCGTTGTAGAACTACAAAAGTTCAAACTTGCAGCCAATGTTTTCATGTTGAACAGGCTGACATAAGCCTTTTTATAGTTGATATATGAAATATATGTTTTTATGTTGTTACTGTTTTTAAGATATGTTATTTCATTGTTCATTATTTCTCATATCGTTTGTTTATTTCCTTTCCTCACTGGTCTATTTTTTCCTGTTGGAGCCCCTACTGCTTATTGCATCTTAATTTTCCAACTAGGGTTGTAGCTTAGCTAGTGATAATGATAATAATATATTAATAATAATAATAATAATAATAATAATAATAATAATAATAATAATAATAAGTATAAGTATAATAAAAATTATCATGGTGCCAATGGCACCTCGTTAGATTTAATGGGAGATTTGTGGCCTGAAGGGTTTGCCACATTCATTATTATTATTATTATTATTATTATTATTATTATTATTATTATTATTATTATTATTATTATTATTATTATTATTATTATTATTATTATTAGGTCAGCAACAACCCTAGTTGGAAAAGCAGGATGCTATAAGCACAAGGACTCCAACAGTGAAAAGAACCCATTGAGAAAAGGAAATAAAGAAATTAATAAAATGTAAGAGAAGTAATGAACAATTAAGATAGAACACTTCAAGAACCGTATCAACATTAAAATAGATCTATCGTATATAAACTATAAAAAGAGACTTATGTCACCATGTTTAATATAAGAAGATTCGCTGCAAGTTTGAAAAGAGTTACGGGGAAATGCGTGAAAAGGGTCGCGCTTTTTAAATCATAAAAAAGTTCCCTGAATAAGAGTTTTTTTTTTTTTTTTTTTTTTTTTTTTTTTTTTTTTTGATGGGTTTACCTCCGTCAACGAAGCTGGAAGGAGGTTATGTTTTACCCCCTGATTGTGTTTGTTCGTTTGTGAACAGCTTCCTGGCCACAATTCTAATCGTAATGAAATTTGCAGGGAGTAACTTTTATGCGAAAAGCGGGAAACTTAAATTTTGAAAGGTCAAGGTTGCGGTCAAGCAAAATGACCAATTCACGTAATCGGACATAAGTTTGGAGATCGCAGTCACAGAGACCAACTTGATTCATATCAGAGTGTATGAAAATTCACGCCAATTAATACATGTCAAGGTCAAAGGTCAAGGTACAGAAATAAGCTGCCTTGGCGAAGGTCTGCGCAGTACTGAGTGCCC
>NC_090762.1:22871119-22878619 GCF_036898095.1 Palaemon carinicauda
CAATTCATACTTGAATAAGTTGGCAACTATTAATATGTTATTGAATTCACCAGAATCCGTTCTTTGTAACATTGAGCGAAACTAGGTAACAGAATAGGCAAACATGTTCTTGAATCTTTTGATGTTTAATTTACTTCCGCAAAAAGATTTGTTTGTAAAATTCCGATAATATTTTTTTTTTATTTGGCAAATGTAGCTCTAATTACCTTCGCCTACTTCGTTTAGACGAAGGTTATGTTTTTTGGTAGGCATATTCTGTCTGTGTTTATGATTTGCATAACTCACATAACATTTGGTGGGATAATTGGCTATGATCCAAGTACAATTTGATTAGAATTTGGGTGTGATTGGGTCAAAAGTCAAGGCCAAGGTCACGAAATGGTAAAAAGCCAATCACAAAACTAATAAAAACAATTTGACATCTCATGAAATTTGGTGGAATGATTGATCCTGATCCAAAGACAATTTGATTAGATTTTGGGAGTGATTCTTTAAGATATATCGTGGTCGATTTTAACTGATTTGCATGAAACTAGTGCCAAAATGTGCTTTATTTAATTGCATATCTTGGGATATGCAACATGATATAGTGATGCCATCACCCTTTTTTGTGTTTTTATTTATTTGTATGTCTGTCTGTGTTTGTGATTCGCATAACTCAAAAACTATTTGACCTAATTTCATGAAATTTGGTGGGATGATTGGCCATGATCCAAGGACAATTTGATTAGATTCTGGAATTAATTGAGTCTAAGGTCAAGGTAAGCAAAAGGTCAAAAACTTTCATTTTGTTATGACGTAGTCAATTTTTATCCGATTTGCATGAACATCATCAGTTTTCTTGCTGACAGAAGTGGCGGCGGCGAAGGTATGCGCTCTACCGAGTGGCCGCTCTGGTTCCCATTACGATAATGTATTTTTCCAGTAAATTTTTGCACCGGGTATAGAGAATGTTCCCCATGCATTTAGGCGTTTGTCCAAGCGCATTATTAATCATTTAAATTGCGTAACCTTCTTTCGACCATATTAGTTCCACTGTATAGCAGGGCCAGACGTTATAATCAACTTTCTCCACTTATTTCTATTCCTTCCACCATCTTCCTGAAGTCCCACTTCACCCATATTCATACTCGCATCATCCTTACTTACGGGCTGCCAACGCAAGAGCCCGTACTTTACATAAGGCAGCAACCTAAAACCAACAACCATCCATGTGATTCGCTGACGCCCCCCCCCCCCTTACTCATCCCCATGATTTTAACTCTCTTGGTTGGTTCCAACCTAGGAGGATTAATACTACGTTCCACCCTGGGAGGATTAATACTACGTTCCACCCTAGGAGGATTAATACTACGTTCCACCCTGGGAGGATTAATACTACGTTCCACCCTGGGAGGATTAATACTACTGGAGAGGCCCTGACTATGAGTTCTCACCTCCAAGGTTCCACCTCTTCCCTTTTTATTGCACTGCCATAGTATCTCGGACGAGCTTCCCTAGCCTTATATTTAACATTACATTTACTAACCCAATCTCTTATTAATCACTGAGTTGATTCTCACTTTCTACTCGGCCTTTCACGGTGTTACTGTGACCGGCAAAATATTAGGAAGAAGATTGTTGTTGTTGTGTTGCGTCTGTTGTTCAGTTAGTGATTTGACTTGGGCTTGGTGGAACTCGGTACTAGGAGTAATTCAAAAGCTTTATTTAATGGAAAGGCAGATTTTATTCAATCGTAACATAGTTTCTTATTGTAATTGGTAGCTATTTCATACATGCTCATCCTCAGACAAAAAACTCATACACACACACACACACACACACATATATATATATATATATATATATATATATATATATATATATATATATATATATATATATATGTATATACATATATATATGTATATACATATATATATATATATATATATATATATATATATATATATATATATATATATATACTGTATATATACATATATATATATATATATATATATATATATATATATATATATATATATATATATATATATATATATATATGTATATATATACTGTATATACATATGTATGTGTGTATATATATATATATATATATATATATATATATATATATATATATCTACATATATGTTATATACATATATAGCCTATAGCATGCATTTTTAATAGTATTTTATGCAATGGAATCTTTTAAATTCATTTGTTTGGTACAATATCGTGGATTTAAAATGACGTTACCTTAAATTATATATATTTTTTATTTGCCAATTAATATTTTTTTTTCAATCAAGTATAAAATAAATACAGATAGAGTTATTTGGAATAAAAAGTATATACAAATCGTTTATCATTTCTTCAACTTTGGACTGTGATTGGTATTCTCATCACTTGGCGTAGACATTCCTAACCCGTACAGTTCGATGTGGTAGACTAAAATACAAATATATGTGCACACAGCAAGTGGTTTCAGTCTGAGAATATTATGTTGTGTTGATTGATGGAAAGTTTAACCTCTAGTATGTATGGACAACTACAGTAGGTTTCGAGACTTCTTGTTATATATTTATGAAAGGTCGAGTCGATTAAAGTATATGAAACGTTATTATAACAATATACCTAAAGAGTTTCCAGAAAATTTCGAAGCATGTATCAAACGTTATGACATGACCTTGAAAGTTTTCGAAACTAAGTTTTAAGAGCCATTGTAATGTCTCTGACAGTTTTTTTTTTTTTTTTTTTTTTTTTTTTTTTTTTTTTTTTTTTTTTTTTTTTTTTTTTTTTTTTTTTGCGAAATTATACTAAAACTTTGATCACCTATGATGCACATTGTTAGATCTTTCACAATAATGACGTAAAATAAAATTTTTCTAAAAATATTGAGCAAACATTTTGTTCATCTGAGAAACGCAAAAGTTAGTTTTGTTTACATTTCATGTGCCTCCGAAAAGGCAGGAGTAGATCAGTCTACATTTCCCGCGCACTTTCGAGTGGCAGCGTTCGTTGCACCGGCCGTCGATGATGGCTGCCCCTAAGAATGGTGCTTCAGAGCAAGCAAATATTGGCCTGCAAATACCTACGGGGTCCCTTCGGTAGCATCTTCCCTCACAGTTGCTGTCAATGGCGTCACCGTATGGCTGGGAAGAGAGGAAACAACCGTCTTTACTACCAAACTTAAGGTCGGGAATTTGGGGAGAACGGTTGGTTAGTAACTGATTTGCTTATATACCTTACGATTTTTTGGAGGTGTCTATCAGTAATTACCAGTCAATTTCCTTTAAAGTGGTCTACTGCCCTAATTACTTTGGTGTCTGCGATTGTACAGAATCCCTTATTTTATCAATATTGCGAGGCTCTATCTAATCGTTAAGTTATCTTTGGTTTCCACATACAAGTTAATGTTCTCTCTCTTCGCCCTATTTCGTATATGAATTTAGAATTAATCGCAGTGTGCACAGAAAAAGGCATCCAATTTCATAGACAAGTATACAGTATATAATTAGTTTTTTTGTGTTTGTTCAAGAATACTTTATTGATGTATAATGTATTATGGAATCTCAAGTTATTTTTATCATGCAACACGGCATTCGATATAGAACACATTTAAAAAATGTTTAATAATACCAGTCAGCCCCTTAACTTTTGATATTATTATTATTATTATTATTATTATTATTATTATTATTATTATTATTATTATTATTATTAGTTAAGCTACAACTCTAGCTGTAAACCAGAATGCTATTAGCATAAGGGCACTAAGTGGGAAAAAAGTCTAGTGTGGAAAGAAAATAAATAAATGACAAGAGAAGTAATGAACAATTTATATAAAATTTTTCAAGAACAGAAACAACATTAAAATACATTATTCATATATAAACTATAGAGACTTATGTCACCCTGTTCAACATAAAAACATAAAAAGTTTGAATGTCTGATTTTCCTCCGAATCAGCTACTCGATTAGGAAGATCATTCCATAATTTAGTCAAAGCTGGAATATACGAAAACGAAGCTTACAATCTATTTTACAGTCAAGAAATATTCAGATTTTATATGAAAGCAACGCGAAAGATATTCAAAGTGTTTAATGCCAATCAGACATTTCTATACTATATTTCCTAAAAATCATAAATCAGAATACAACTAAACGAACGTTTTCAAATCATGATAGAGTCCACACACTTCCTAGTTAACCTAACAGTTTATAAAGAACCGTCTTTCAAGTTCATCTTAAGGTTGGATAAATATACGGAGGAGCAAAGCTTTTTGTTTTAACTAGCTGAGTTTGTGATGATTCGTGTAATGGATCTGGGAGATCATGTAGCCGTGATACATACACATGCACTCACAAAGACACAATTTATGTATGTATATATATATATATATATATATATATATATATATATATATATATATATATATATATATATATATATATATATATATATATATATATATATATCATCATCATCATCTCTTACGCCTATTTACGCAAAGGGCCTCTGATAGTATTCGCCTGTCGTCGCTAGATAGTTGGTATGGGACTGTCCCTACCTACTATCTAGCAAATGTGTATATATATATATATATATATATATATATATATATATATATATATATATATATATATATATATATATATGTGTGTGTGTGTGTGTGTGTGTGTGTGTGTGTGTGTGTGTGTGTTTCTTTGTATGAGTGCATGTGTCGGTGTACCGCGGTAATTCATATATTGTTTGTGTATCTATTTATCCATCTTTCTATATATATATATATATATATATATATATATATATATATATATATATATATATATATATATATATATATATATATATATATATATATATATATATATATATATATATATATACTGTATTCTTAATTATGTGAACCGCAATTTGAAGTAAATAGGTCAATGTGTGCATTTTGGTTGAGTTATAGGCATAGATGTAAGTTTATTTGCCCTATTCACCACAAATTCTCATCGAAGAACGAAGTAGTGTTTACATAGAAGGCTTGCCCAAAGTCAACATATCGTAATAATCGTTACCTTCAATCAGATTTAGAAAAAAACCCGAAAGCTCAAAATAAAAAAAAAAATAAAATAAACCTTACAACAAATCTTTCTGAAGAAATATGTTGAATTACTTGATCATTTTCAACTACTGATGGTAATGTGTTTATATAACAAATCCCTCGTCATTTCCCGTTTACATATCCTCAAGGTTGAATTGGGGCAAGGGGCATTCATAGTTTTAGTTTAATGACACTATAGTCTACAGGAGTTTGTAAGCGATACAGGAAGCATCTGTTGCTTTTAAGTATTCCTTTGAGAATAAGCATATGACCTCTCTCTCTCTCTCTCTCTCTCTCTCTCTCTCTCTCTCTCTCTCTCTCTCTCTCTCTCTCTCTCTCTCTCTCTCCAAGCATTTAGGACTAGCATACTTTTCTCCCAATCACTAATGAAAAATTTGTGAATGGGGAACACCACGTATTACATCACACACGGAAATAGGAAATGTCTCATCAGAGACGATATCGTAAAAGATAAACTTGAATCGAAGATTAGTCTATATCTCTGGCCTGCTGAGGTTTCTTTAACTCACTAACACTACGCGTGGTAGAAGAAGAGTCTAGTGTCTACATAAATAGCACCGTCATCCCATCTCAGCAACATAAATAGTTGCATAACCAAAATTTTGGTTGAATGCTGTGCTGTTTTCTGCATCTCGTGTTTTGCCGTTTTTACATTATGATATGTAATGTTTCTTCTGTGCTAGATGAAAAGATGAATTATGAATCCTATGGGTTAAATCACATCATGAGAAGCCTACGGGTTTTTAATTGTTTACTTAAAGAATTCAATCTCGTTTGTGAACTGTCATGCTGAAGTAGCAATTCATAGATTATTATATGTTGACGGACAGTGGTAACTGAAAAACGTAAATCAGATCTTGAGAAAGGATATATATATTGAGAAGATGTTTATAGAAATTTATTATGTGTACTGTTGATTTTTTTGGTAAATACTCTTTATAACATAATTGGAGGCAATGTATATTAAATCTCAGAATCTTTCAATAGCTATCAGATAGTACTAAACGGGCGATTAGTTTATATGAGTTGAATCGTAGCGATGCCACAAAGAGTCACTGGTCATTTGAGCTTAAAGTTATTTGAAGAACTAAGCCACCTCGTTTCCAACTAAGTATCTCTTTTTGTTTTATTTAGAATTAAAGAAAAACTACAATACATTTAAATTATTATAGCCATGCGTAACTTATGGTAATACTTACATCTAAATACCGGGCTTTGACCGCGCAGACGCAGATGAGGAGAAGTATCACCAGTACCACTGTAGAGAAATATCTTCTGCTTGCAGTATGCATTCTTTTTATTTATGCCTGTTCTCGGAGACAGGTTGGTAAGAATCTGCGGGAAAGGAAAAGAAATCTCTTAGAGAATAATATACCTTTGCATATGATTAGTAGGAAACAGAATGATTGGTATTAGTAGTTTGTAAAAGTACACAAGTCTCAAGAAATGTTAAACACATTTCAACTTATTTGTCTACATTTATCATATAATTTTTATTATAAACGTTTACATATATATATATATATATATATATATATATATATATATATATATATATATATATATGTGTGTGTGTGTGTGTGTGTGTGTGTGTGTATGTATGTATGTATGTATGTGTGTGTTTGTATGTGTTTGGCTTTGCATGAATGTATTCATATTGAATGTATGACTTCTGTGTATTCACGCAAAATTACTAGGTGCGACTACGAGTGTAAAGCTCAATACTAATAACATAGCAAAAATCACCAAGATTGACAATGACCTGCGTTTACATTTTCCAATTAATTCATGTGTTGTTAAATTAGGTCAACTTATATATCATCATCCACAATTTCTTTAAGCTACACGTAGATACAGTTCATGGCAGATTGTCCATATAAAGAAAAGCAAACCTAATATCTTCTCTTTTTAGTGAATTCCTAATGGTTTTAGTTTTTACTTAAAAAATATAATTTTGAATGTGTGATTTGATAGAAACTGAAGATTGATTCTACGACTCAAATCTACTAAAAAAATCATATTGTTCCAAATGGTCTAACAGAACCGGATTCTGGCAGCCATATTGTAAGATGAGTGCGAGGATGAATGATGCCAACCTTTCTTGGTTATGTTATTTGCGTCTGTTTTTGTGTTTTTAACAAAATCATTGCAAGAAAACAATGACTAACCGAGTGGGGGAAACGTGACAGAGTCTGCAATAAATTGCAAATGCCCTTGTCATGCCGTTCCAATTTTTTTGCGCAGTTACTAAACAATGCAATTGGTGCCAAAATAAATCAGATCTTACGGGTTTCAAATTTGTCAATTTAACGTAATGTCACGATCTGAATTTGTAAGGACAGACACCATCCGTCGCCTGAAACTAACGTAAAAACAGATTATGGGTGACTTA